>NW_010972775.1:18290828-18472290 GCF_000737465.1 Haliaeetus leucocephalus
AAACTTTTCGTGTTACACAGCTTTTTTTTTTTTTTTTTTTTTTCCCCCCCCCCCCCCCCCCGATTTAATTTCATTCAGAAAACTGAAATTTCCCTTAAGGTTGACCCAACCAATTTATTTTCTTTCTACTTTTCAAAGAGCAAACAGAAAAATAGAAAAAAAAAAAATATCAGTTAGCTTCGGGTTTTGCATATACTGGGTATTCCTTAAAACACATTGGCACTCGAAAATACATCCCCAGATGGTCTCTCACAAACCACCCAGAATCAGAGGTGAAGAGGACAGGGCAGAACCCAAAGTAGAGAGGAATCTGAAGCAGGGGGATCTGGGGGTGCAGGAAGCAAATGGGAGGGGAATTAGAGGCAATGGGGCTACTGGGAAAGAGGGGGCCCCAGAGTAAACTTCCTCTCACATTACTTACATATGCGTATAAACCACACTGCTGACGAATCACAGTTTTTATAGATAATCCTTGGGTGATACATAGGAAAATATGGTATTCATCAAATTCTGATCAGAAACAATTCCACTGAAGTCAATGGGATTGCACAGGCATAAAACAGCTGTGGAGGAAGGAAGAGTCAGAATCGGGCCCGCTGCATGTGCACACAGGCTGTCAAGCACACAGTATTCTGATACCGGTTTGGGAAAGGATCCCCCATTTAAACCTGGAGTTAAAACTGACTTAATAATGAGAACTGTAAATATGGAAGTTGTCATCAGTAAAGCTCAACTAGTATGTTTCCAGGTGAAAATGGAACCTTGTAAGGGTTAGGAGCAAATCTTCATCCAGGAAAGCACCACACATTGGCCATCATGACAGCAGATTTTCTTGCAGAATGATGCCCAAATGGAAGTGATTACGTCAAGTGTAGTGGGAAGCAATAGCACCGTTCACACATAATCACAGAATAGATGTAGCAGAGATGGGTGTCAGCCAACGTCCTGGATCCAAGCATATTTGAATGCGAGAGAAGTTCAGATCTTGATCCAAACTTTGTTGTTCAGTCCTGCCTCTCGCTGTCAGGAGGTGGCTTCTGGCCAGCTCCACCTTCCACGAGTGATTCCACTTCACCAAATGACAGGTGGGATGTCCATTTAACTTAAAGGGTGGAAAAAAAAATATCCCCATCCTTAAGTAGATGCTATTTTTGGTGGTCTTTAATAGGCACGCGAGGGGAATAGGAAGATAATTAGCCCTTTTAAGCTGCTTGTCCCCATACACCTCCATTTTCAGACTTGCTCCCTTCTTCTGTGGCGATCCCCCCACTAACTGTTCAGAGGGATGTTGACAGTCTCCCTTTTAAATGCTCAGCCTTTTGAAAGGTTTTGCTCTCTGCAGGCTGAGCTGTCTGGCACACAGCCATTGACAGTGAGCTGGAGTTTGCTCTTAAGTCCCAGTGCAATCATGCACTGTCTGCTGCCTGCTGTTGCACAGTGCTGCAGGAGCTTAAAAGAAAGACTCCTCTGGTCCTGTCAAAAAGACAACCGAATTACTAAAGCAACAGCCATTCAGGTGTTCAGGAGGACTGAGGGAAGCAGGGGCAGAAATTGATGTCAAGAACTGATCTGCCCCTTATGCTGAAATGCAGTGGGGTAGGAGGAATGTGGATGTTGCAGGAGAAAAAGCGCCAAATACTGCTGTCTGAATGATGTCACTAAAACATTTGAGTGGAATTAGGTCCCTTATATTCCTTGCTGAGGTGGCTTTGGGCTATCCAAGTTTAAAAATATCCAGTCCCAGCCTGAGTGTCTAGCCTCCCTCTTTTCCACAGATCCAGGAAAACATGGGTAATCCTCGGAGAGATCTACATTAAATAAAAACAGCATGCAAGAATCTATTTTCCACAGTCCAACCCTGTGACACATAAGCAATGGCAGCATCTATGAACAACAACTTGAAAATCACATGACACCTAGAGATTCCCCAAGCCACTTTGGCGAGGTCTGGAGCCTCATGTGGGAGCAAAGTTAATGTGTGACTTTCATTAATGCCAGAGCAAGGAGAAGGACAAAGGTCTCTTGGCCGTGTACCTGTTCCACCTCTCCCACCCTGTTTCGCTATAACTCAGAACTTATTACTATTTGCTTGTTATTAAGCATTAACATATCTTAACCTTAGTACAACTTCATACCCTACAGATTCCTGAACACTCACACTAATTCTGTATTTGTTGAAATACCATCAATTTCAAGTGATTGCCTTTTTGGCTACCCAGTTCCTGAACTCTAAGAAGACTTTCTATGCAGAAGACAGCTAGCCTTTTTTTTTCCAAAAGTCAGACCCTAAATTAAAACTAAAACCACAAACCAGCCTTGAAAACTTTGGCTTACTTCATCCCTAGGCATGTCGTTGCCTAGAAATGGCTTAGTCTCAGCAACTTCTAGATCGCTAGACTTCCTACTGTCTAGTTTCTTGGCTGAGGCACCAGAATTCTCATGTTAACAACTTCTGGTGCACTGCTCCATCAATACGGGAGCATCCTCTGTTAAGGTGGTGACATAACCATATACTCAGCTTCTTTTTTTGGGGGGGAGAGGGCGCTTCTAGCCTCTGCTCTGCACGAATTACTTCCTTCAGCCCTCACAGCTTCCTCAGCCCCCCTGTGCCACCCTGTCTGACTTTGAGCTTGCTATTAACACCAGCAGTTTGGCTTAAAAAAAGCAAGTCAGCATCTTGTTTGCAAGACGTATTATTTTATTAATAAGAAATATAAACTCTTGCAAGCCTGCAGTGGGAAAGACAGTAGAGGAAGCTGACTAAGTTGACGAGAAGCACTCTTTCCCCACCTCCAGACAAGCTTGCTAGGACATAAGGCAGCATATCCCACATTATCCAGCAGCCTTCTGAATGAATACTTTCTGCTCTGTGACAGAACGTAAACTACTTTAGCCTTATTCTCCTCCTGACAGACCTTCTAATTATCTCAGCTGTTTACAGCACTCAGGCCCTCTGCTACCAATTTCTCCATTATTCTGACAGTCAACAAACTAGACCTATTAGAGCACAGCACAATTCTTGCCCAAGGCAGGAACTTTGTGAGACCACAAATCGTCTCGGTATTAAAAGTCGGTGCATAAGAACTGCCCTCAGCTTTAGCGCTAAATTGCTGGTTTGGAGACATTCATTGCTGTATATTGTATTTCCACTATATTCCGCTTTAATAGACTTCGTGCTGAAGTGTGTAAGAAGAGTTTTAAAGCCTGAGGTGGCAAGTAGACCTTTTTTTTTTTCTTCCCCATTTTATATATTTTTCCATCTTTTTTGTTTGTCACCTTATATTGCAAGGTTGGTTCACATACATAAAACAACACTGCAGTCACGCAAGAATATCTAACATTTAGTGGGAGGCACAGATTTTACCATTAGAAGTTAAACAACAAGATTTGGGCAATACAAGATTTGTTATTCTTTGATTTGTACAGGGCTTCTCTCTTAAAATTATTTCTTTCTTGCTTTGGAACATTTTATTTTGCTACTTGGCAAAGCTAACCTGTTTTGTTCTTCTAATCTTCTGGTATCAAAGTAGTTAGGTCCAAATAAGAATAATAGATAGAGAGGGAGATTACAGTTTCTATTAATAATTTGCATCCGTTTGTTTAAGCAGTGTTTATTCAAGGTTCAGAAAGCTCTTAGAAAATTGTATTTATTAATTAGTGTACACAACACTCTATAAAGTATTTATGTATGGCCTATCTCCAGACTTCTCTTAGTCTCAGTTTGTACAGACCCAGGGATTTATTTTGACTAAACACATAGGAACCACCTGATTCAGGTATACTTGCATCTGAGACCTGGACTAATTTTCAATGTTATCTTAAATTCAAGGTGTCTACAGGTACATATTAGGTTCAAATCTCTACTAACATGTAGAAATAACTCCAGGAGTCTAAGATACATATTATTATCAAGCTGATATTAATGACTAATCCCACCAATTAGCCCAAACTGCAAAAGCTGCAAAAACTATTTTCCTGAGCCATTCAATTGATTCTGACACAGTTAGGAATACACTCACAGCAAATTTCATTCAGCCTTCTATTTGCCAAGCAAAACTGGTTACATTTATGAAAAATTAAAGCTTGTAAATTGAAAAAATCTGCTAAAGACAAAACCAAAGAGAAAATACATAGAATGTACACACCGTTTCAGCTAAGCAGCATGTTGGAAGGAACGTGTGCTTTCACTGAACTATGTTACCTCTGCCTGGTGGAATGCTGGAATATAAAATGACATGTTATATTAGATTCTACTGAATTTAAATTCTTCCTTCGAGGCATTTATAGCGAAATAAAATATTTTCCAATGAAGACTCTCTGAGAAGTGACATTGCTTTCAGCAAAACCTTCCTAAAGACAGCTTCCAGTTTAGTGACATAGGGCTGGGTGAATTGTTACCTAGCCTATCACAAGAAATCGTGTACTGGACACGCACATCATGGAACAACAGAGAGAAAGCCTTAGCACAGGATTTGTGGTAAAGACTGTTGCATTCCTGTGAGATCAGTGTCAGTACTGAGGCACGTTTAACTCAAAAGCTGACCACTTAATAGCTTTAAAGTGTTCAAAGTTCTTAAGTTCTTCCAAACACAGCTTTGAAAGAGAAATGTGTCTGTTGCGATGCGGTTTCATGTTTCATCTTGCAGGATATACCAATTTGGGCTAAATACTGCTATGACTTAGTAAAACAAAAAATAAAACAAATTGCCAGGCCACATTGCTCTAAACCCAGATAACTTCAGGAGAACTATGTGAGATTTGAAGTTTTGATACTGAGATTAGGAGCTGCTCTATTGATTTCCATGGAACTTGCATGAAATGGAAATTAACACAGGCTATAGTCATTTGTCATCCTTTTCTTATTTGTTTCCAAAATTTGATTTCCTGTTCAGAAGGGCATGTTCCTGGGTCAAAGCCAAGCTGAAAGTAATTGGACCCTAGATGGCACTTTCAATTGGCTTTGGATCAGATTCTCCAACTAGGGTACCCTGGATTACTGCCTGCTTGAGGACTTTTCCTCAGCACAGAAGACTCGTGTCCACAGTCTTAGCCATGTCTGAGTAACACAAAGGTAGCAGTGGTTTTTTCTATACACTGGCAGAAAATACTGCTTTCTGCTGTCATAACCAAAAGGGAGTCAGAATACAAAACGGAGACATTAGAACTCCTTGGACCATGCTGGATGGAACTGGTGTCACACAAAGGGAAATAAATAGGATTGTTGAACTTAAACATGGATGTAATGACAATTGGTTAATATTATTTCTAGGGGACCTGTATGTAAATAAATATAGATAAATACATCTAAAATAGTATATCAGATGTTGCTCTTTTTTATTTGCTTATTTTTTAATCCAAAATAAAACATGTTGACAGAGTGTGCAAGTCTTTTTTTATGTTGACCTTAATGAACTAATTTACTGGTAAGTATTTTCAGAGTATGTTTTAAGTAAATAAAACACAAAGTAATTGAAAGAGCATTTCAAGCTTGCAACCACAATTATTTGTAGCATAGACCTAAGTCTAAGCTCCGGGTTCATCCAATTATGGTATCAAATTGTTACCATATATACGATCAGCTCAAAGAGTGTGGGATGACAGTCAACACATCAGCCAGAATATTTGTAGGCATGTTATTATACACTGCGATCTTTTCAGCTCTCACAAACTAAGTAAGAATTGTTTGCAAATCTTGGCAAAACAGATGAGCTGCTTAGTAACGTCATTTGGATATTCAGGATATAATGCACCTTCCTCCGAGACCATGCAGAGCATCAGGGAACTGCTGGCATTAAGAGGCTGTTTCAAACACAGCCCATCTTAACTGTTGCTTAAGCCTCCGTGGCACTTTCCACAGTTAAAATATTCATTTTGCTGACCTAGCCAGTGGTGTATTCAGGAAGCTGTAGTTTTCCTATGTAAAATTTCTACTGAAAAATATAACTAGAAAATATATTAATTCTTCCCTATTGCTTGCCATAGACTACTGAGAGACAGTTTCAGCTCTATGATTTCTGATCTGGACCCCTCTCTAGCTCCTAAATTAATTAAAGCAAACCAGTGGGATAGACTTAAATTCACATTGGCTTCAGGAAAAAAAGTAACCCTTGTCTATCATGGGAGGCTGGCAGCAACAGATTACAGATTTAGGAAGCCTTGTTCCTGGTCGTTTCTACAGTTTCATTAAAAAGATATGCACGCTAATCATGGAAATGGGAGGCAACCTAGAAAAAAGATGTATTATTATGAGAGGCTGGGACATGTTTGTGCGTACAGCAGGGAAAACTTTATTGAAATGACTGCTAAAAACAGCCCAAGAGCAATGTGGGGAACAACAAGGAGGAAAATCCAGAGCCGAAGCCTCGTGAGGGGAGCAACAGAGTTGGAGTCAGAGATGCAGAAAGGAGAACAGGTGAGGGTCAGAAAGATAGAAAGGAGAGAGAGCAGCACTGGGAGAAGACATGAGAAATTAGATCAGAATCTAAAAGCACTCAGGAGAGCAGGGGAAAAGGCAGAAATTAGAACAGGAGCTAAGAGGAGAGCCGAAGAGGCAATAAAAACTCAAGGAGGAGAAAGAAAAACTGCGAAATGAAGAGAGGAGGACAGGAAAAAAAGGACAGGAGATAAATATGAGGCAACATAAAAGGGCCTTGACCTCCAGTTTGTAAAGGTGACGTGATCTGTGGTGTGAAAGAAAAGAAATACTTTGCATTTTTTGAAATGGCCATGAAGAGAGGACCAGGCTACATCTCAGAAATCAATATCACATTTTATGCCTGCTGCACCCTTCGTGAAGAATCAAGACAACATTGATTCAAGTAAGTAATATTTCATTGAAAACTGATCTTTGATTGCATAGCTGCAAGGGACTGACTCTGAAAGTCCCTCTGTGGTGTCTGTGCTGAACAGGTGTCATTTTGGGGATTGTGTTAGAAGCGATGTGGCTTCATTCCCGGTCCGCGGAACACGTGGAGAGCAGAGGACACGTCACTTTAGTCTTTGAGAGCAGATGATGCTGCATCAGAATAGCTGGCTTGCTCTCTAGGGTCATTAGTCTGTATCTGTTAGTGTGCGGTGAACAGCCTGGAAGGTTTGCTTTGTGGCTGCATTCATTTCAAGCAGTTAAATTATTATTTTAAGATAATTAGAAAAGCCTTAGACTGATATTTTAAATCTGTTTTCCTGATCAATTGTAGCAGTGTTAGAGCTGGTGAGCAGTCATGAGGCAAAGGACCGTCTCCCCGGGCTGTAAGGCCAGGCTCTGGTAATGTTATTAACTGTTTCCGAGACTTTTTTTCCCAGTGTTTGAGAGCGTAAAACCTCCCCTTGGTTTTATTTCCCTGGCCACTGATTCCCTCGGGAAAACAGATTCACTGTTTATTTTGCTAGCAGATCTTGATGTGTTTCAGCCTCCTCATAGCAGGAAGGGTGACAGTGAAGCAATTTATAGCAAAACCTGTGTTGGAATTCCCTTTTGGAAAATCACTTTCTTATCTCAATAAAATCAAAGCATGTGTGGGTGGAAGGATATAGTGACAGGAGTGCAGAGAAGATTTTTGAACATAAACCTCCATGTTTCTCATTGCAAGCTGGCTTGGTCCTCTCAGAATATTTAGCCATTTGAATTAACCTAGAGCACTAATGCTGTACAGACTTCCCACCGAGCCATGTCACGGCCCATTATGAACATAACAGAACTCAGGGACACTGTAGGAGATGTAATTCTGCCATTTTGCTTAGTTCTTTGGGACAAAGGGAGCCTCAAGCCTCCTGCTTACAAATCCTAGGAGGTAATTTACCACCAGGGAAAACTGGAGTGCAGGATTTTATTGTCACAAAATGAAGTGGATGGGGCCATCTCAATGACGCCAAACTAGGCAATTCTGTTTCAACAATGTCAAAATATTTTGTTTCAATTGAAAATGCATAAACAAAATATTTCCACAACTTTTCAAACTGTTATTCAGGAAACAAGGACTCCACATCCCAACTGGGAATGAAAGCAAATGTTGAGACACGGACTGTGGCTCCATAAATCAGTTCTTCTGTTAACTCAGTCCTCCACTGGTGTGCAGTACCTTGTTACTGCAGAAATATGACAACTGCAAACTCGTTTTGAGTATCAATGAAAATAAAACCCAGCTGACAGGCTGATGATAGGTAGTTGCTGAGAGGTCTGTGAATCTGCTCGTGAGGATAAGCCTACATTCATGAGAGTATGATGGTCCTATCTCTAGCAAAGCTGCTCTAATGGAAAACATAAGTAGTCTTGGCCTTTGCAGGAAACACCCACATCTATTTTGGGGAGCTCTTTTGAATGCAACACTCAAGCAAAGCTGAGGCAGTGTGTTACTTTATGACTAAAAAATGGACACAGGAAATACTGATAGTGAATCTAGACCCTGAACATCTATCACCATGTCACAAGAGCAATATGATAGAGGAGAACACGTTATTATGAATGAGACAGATTGGCTCTGATGGTATGAGTGAGGATAATGGTGAAGATTCACTATCTTTAGATGGCAATCCTCAGCCAGAGGCTTAGAAAAGCAAAGCTTCTGATGTCTGTGCAATTTCAATGGGCAAAGGCTGCAAAGAGGTTCCAGTGGAGCAGTCCTGGAGTTCTCTTGTCTCGGTAGCCACCAGTGACCACTGTGAGGAAGCCTTGCTTCTTAGCAACAGGGAATCCTGAACCACCACCTCTTCATGCCAAACTTTTTCTCCCCAGGCATGGAATATCCTAGGACTTTTCAAGTTTGTGTATGATCAGAAGCTAGTCTATCAGAGTGCAGTGTCTCTTTAAATATGTCACCCCACAGGACAAGTAATCTGCATTTCAAGTGAAAACTTGAGTTTCACACAATTATTTCCCTCAAACTAAAGACAAAGTGATAGTAATATATACACATATTTACAAAAAATGCTTTTTTTTTTTTTTCTTCATGTATGCATGCCCCCTACAACCTTCCACTCTTCCCACACAAAGGTAAAAATCCCTTTTTTGGGTGTTTTCCTGGTATTCAGTCAAAGTGCAGCTACTCGGCTGTAGTAACTAAGACACAATGAATGAGCTCAAATTCCCCAGTAACACTGTATTAGAAACAGAAAAAAATATAGTCATATCCAGGATATTATGGTTTTCTGACAAATACAACTCTACCCCACTTAACTTGCTCCAGAACTTGGGGATTATTCAGCAAGCAGAATTGGTAGCTTTTAAAAATGCATAGTAATGTCAAGTCAGATCCTTTGAACATAATTTCAAGACAATTTCAAAAATTATTGTATAGTTATTGTTCAGCAATCAGTCCAGAAATAGTTACAGACATATTTTGAAAAGAAGGGAATGCAGAAGACACCTTGCAGTTTTAAAAGCAATACAAATGACTTGTGGCCTCAGAAAGTACCACGTAAAATGATTCTGCATATATGTAAACATGCACATGTTACATACATTAAGGAGACAAAAATTAACAATGATTGCAAAATATAGTCAACAAACAGTGGAAAAAAATGCAATGGCTATTTGTCATGAATATAGGCTACTGATGAAAAGTGTTCATCATATTTCTGCCTTCCTTAAGCCTAATACAAATGTGGAGAAAGTGGCATGACCCATTGAGCTGACATTAAAAGCTTTAAATTGAATTACATTGGCAGAAACCTTCAAAATTTGTCTTGGGAGGAGAAAAAAAATTCATGACAGAGCATAACAGATGTATGAAATTAAGAGCATTTAGGAAACATTATCTTTGCTGTATGATGGGAAATGTTTCTAATTGCACTCACAGGGTGCCTTTAAGATGTGTTTTTATTTAAGAAATGTTCTTTATGTTCTGTTCAGGATTTTCAGCAGAAATATATAGGCAAAAGAATAAAATGCATATTAAGATATATGTTTTTTGCAACAATCAACTCATCCATTTTCATTGTTCAGTGAAACAGACTGTAAAGGCAAAGTTATTGAATCTATAGGCATAGGATGAAAAGAAGGAATCTTATTGGCTAATGAGGAACCTGTAGTATACCGATGGATGTAATACTCCAGTGCTCATGGGTGGTCTTGTATCTCATATCACAATCAGACTGTGTGGATTTCCCGGTACATTTGCACCTTACTTTATGTTAAATGTTACTGCTATTCTTTTCCTGGCTACTGGATGCTAATTAAATCCAGTAACTGAGATGCAATAGAAAATACTGTATGTAGATTTCAGCATTATTAATAATCTCTGTGCTGCAAGGCTTTCCCAGCCAGCACTCAATGTTCAAAGTCCTCTTCAGCACATAGTGAAAACTAGATAAAAATGCAATGGAATTTTTTTCTTGCATATTGCAGAATCTCAATTAGTTCCTGCTGTGTCATAGACTCCCATAGATTTAATATGTATTGAATCAAATTTCAGTAAGAGGTATCTTCTAAAATTACAACACTTTCCTTTTGTATTTACCAAGAGGTTCACAAAGGGAGTTTTTCTAATGAATAAATAGTGTTCCAGGGGGTTTTGCTGCTTTTGCTGCTTCCAATAGGAGTCATCAGTTTAAGGCCAAATATGACTGTCCAATCAATGCGGTAGACTTGGGGCATTGAGTCTAGACCTTATCAGTTCCTTTTCACCACATACTTTACCTGATCTCCATTATGATGGGATTTTTCTTTCTTTTTTCTATATAAAGGGAAAACTTCATACTTACAGATGCACATAAAAGTAGATCAAACATTACAAGGAATATGTCCAAAGTGGAATATAGACAGAGAAAATAATTTCCTTGTCTCTAGTGGGGATTAGAATCAAACTGATGGATTCATTCTATTAGGAAATTCTGCATTTCTAGAATGTTTGCCATCTTTAACCATAACCTCTCAGACTTGCATGGGGCATGGTTTTGACACTGCTTCTCTCATTGGCATCTGTGGGAGACAGCATACTGAGAACTAGATGTATTTCTGGTCTGAGCCAGTGCTTTTGGGTCTAAGCTCCTGTGCATCACATCCAACCAGATCTTTTCGTCTCATTTGTCAGGTGTTTTCAAGCACAGCTTTTCCATGCTATGTCAAATTTCTTTGCTCTGTCTCAAAGTATATAGAATCATAGAATCATTTAGGCTGGAAAAGACCTTCAAGATCATTGAGTCCACCTGTTAATCTAGCACTGCCAAGTCCACCACTAAACCATGTCCCTAAGCACCACATCTACACATCTTTTAAATACCTTCAGGGATGGTGACTCAACCACTTCCCTGGGCAGCCTGTTCCAATGCTTGACAACCCTTTCAGTGAAGAAATTTTTCCTAATATCCAATCTAAACCTCCCCTGGCACAACTTGAGGCCATTTCCTCTTGTCCTATTGCTTGTTACGTGGGAGAAGAGACTGACACCCACTTGGCTGCAACCCCTTTTCAGGTAGTTGTAGATAGCAATAAGGTCTCCCCTCAGCCTCCTTTTCTCCAGGCTAAACAACCCCAGTTCCCTCAGCTGCTCCTCATAAGACTTGTGCTGTAGACCCTTCACCAACTTCATTGCTCTTCTTTGGACGTGCTCCAGCAGCTCAGTCAATATAGTCAACTATTTGAGAGGTCATATATCTGTACACAGGACTACATGTTTGCACATGGGACTCAGACTGTGAGTGATCTACTGAGTACTGGAATTTGATATAATTTACCAAAATTGCTTTTTGGAAAAGGATACTGTTACTTTCTATTTCCATATCACTCTGCATATTGAAAACGTTCTGCAAACATGTCTCCATTGTCTTTTCTTGGTACATAGCATCCTTGCCTTAGAAGTGGAAAAAATCTACACTGCAGTGATTTTCCAGTGACCTCATAGATTTACTCCTTACCACAGATAATGAATCGGGAGTTACAACTATAAAAGCCATGTCAATCCACTTAAAGTAAATATTCAAAAACACATTGCATCTGCTGGCCTTAGATGGAAATAGAATAAACTATTTCTTTGTTGTATACACAAGAAAATAAAATGTTTACTAATATCAGATCTGGTTCAGCCCGTTAATAGTGAAAACTGACAAGATCTGGATTATTATCTCTGACATAAATTTGAGCAGGAAAAGGGTTTGTTGCAGTGGAAACTCATGCTAATGGAATAAAAATGACCCGAGTTGTCTAACGGATGTCAAACTCAGTGGAGTCCAGGATGACTTAGAACCATTCAGTCTGCATCACAAAAAACAAATTGGCTGAATGAAATTACCTCTCATTCGGATCTATGCTTTTTGTCACCAGCAGTAAAAATAAATAAATAAAGTAGTACAAAAACACTTTCCCAACTTTCTCCAAATGAAATCATCCAACTATGTGAGTATGTTTCAGGTTCATTGCTTATACTCAGAAAGGGGAAAAAAATCAATAAAAAAAGAAGTTACATGAACTAACTCCAAATTAAGATGATTCTGTTGCATTCACACAACCTGCATTATAAAGTTTGTGGTTTACTTTCTTTCTGGGAGGATGTCCACCAGTAAAAAGAATGAGTAAATAACCCACCAAATATTGTATATGTAAAGACAAGGAAAACAAACATTCTTTGGAGTGCAAAATTGGTTTCAAAGGCTGCAATAGAGAGGAACTGGTAAATAAAAAATTAGACAGAAAATTGAGAACAGAAGTTACGCAGAGAAAAGGCTGCTAGCTAGGAACAGAGATCTGATTGCTAATTGTATTGAACAACACACAGCTCTGAGCTGAGTTGTGAAGAGCCATCAGGAAAAACAAAGGAAAAGCGCAAGTCACGGGCCAGAAAAATCATCCTAGAGTATTGCAAATGGCCCAGAGGCTGTAGGTTGGGGAACACAGGATTAGTTTAGGACTTAATGGCTTCATGAAGGCTACACGTGCAGCTAATGCATTAGACCCAAGAGATCTAGGCCCAAATTTTCCTTTTATTAATACTTACCCAAGAATAGCTTTGTATTTAAAATGATTGAAGAGTATAGTTTTTCAAACTGAATACTAGTTTCAAAATAAAAAATGAAAAAGACAGGACTGATTATTTTCAATTAAATAGTTTTATCTTTGAATCAGTGAAATTATGTGACCTGTTGGAAAAAGAAACAAAATATTATGTAGTATAGTTATATATAGTATATACATTAGTGCAAATAGTCATTTTGCCCTGATAAAGCATGAATGAATCAGTGTGCCAGCATGTAGCAAATTAAATCCTTCTAATTCCTTGGAAAAAAATCCCTTTCAAAGTTGTTATTTCAATCAGCCATTAATTTATGGGTTCGAATATGTGTTAAAGTGCCAAAATACACATTGAAAAGGATGATATATTTCATTCAAAACAAGTAAACTTAGCAAAAAAAAACCAAACCAGAACCCTACCTTTAGCCTGAAGAAATCTTTATAATGCTCATTTGAAATCCCTTTAGTTAAAATATATACACTAACATTTTTTATCCAACATGTTGCATTTTAGAAGAAAGCAGACAAAACCACTGATAATATTTCCATCATCTACTTCAGTGGTTTCAGAAAACTCACTGAATATAAGAAGAATCCTTCCAAACCTTTATTTGCACTAAACCCTCTGTATGCACTTAGTGCTAGCAATGAGCACAGCGATTAAAGGGATTCTGTGGTCCCCTGAAAGAGTCATTAGCCCTGTTGTGTAGTTGGAAACTGAGGCACAAAGGCTATGGGCTGTGTGGGGGCAATAAGAAAGCCACAGTTTCAAGAGCAATGATGTCTCACAGCCACCACCTCCAGCACAAATAATTGAAGCCTGGTTATCCATCAGGTTCAGCCAGATTCTCCCTTTCAATGCAATCCTACTGCCTTCTAGAGCAAGTAGCAAGGACCCCAGATTTTTGGAGAACAGTCTCAGACCACAAGTCAAGAGATAACGTATTCTTCTTAAGTGTACAACAGGCACCAACCACTGAAATGAATAGTTCAGTGAATTACAAAGTGTTTATTTTTATCAGTCTTTTTGTATTACTAAAATGTAGAGAGAATCTTTTTTTTAACTGTTTCCCCATATTACACACACACACATTTGACACTAGCATAAAGGTAGTGCAGTATGTTACTTGGTATGTCTCCCTTTAAATTATAAAGCACTCACCTCCTGTAGAGAAGTCTCCCACCACTCCTGGGGAGCTGGCAGCTAATGAAGCCAAAAAATACCAGGGTTCATTAGGCACGCAAGCATTCTGGTAAAATCAAAGATCACCCTGGAACCCCCTTGAACATATTATAGTTACCATTAAAATCATCATCATAGTATTTGAGGTTAGTAAAACATATTGCTTAGGCTATAAAACATTCTAAACTAGTATCCCAAATGTCTTGCCTCAAGCAAGCACTTAAATTAAAGTTTCAGACAGCTGGCACTGGAATCAAAATAACAGTTTTGCACAAAGAGATTGGATAAACATGATTATTGTTTTCATAATTTATTTTGTCAACGTGCAGTACTGTGCCTTGATCCGTCCATTGTACTTGGGCATGATTTCTTTCACTTTTCAACAGGTAACTATATTTCACTGCGGATTTTTGCAGAAAGCAATCCTAATTGATCTGCTGCTCTTGAATAATCTAATCCCTAATTAGTTGAGTCTGAATGTTGAGAAAGGCAGCATTGTGTGCTTTAATTAATTTCCATAATCTGGAATTTTTGTTTGCTTGCCTCATAAGATCTTTTGGTTTTCAAGGAGAGGCTAATGTAACAATATCACTACTTAGCGTATGAAAAAGGGGACAGTGTTCTGGATATTTGATACAGCATGATTGCAACAGCTACAAATGGATAGCTCTTAATTAAGACTAAACTCATTTCCTATTTACCTTGAGTAACAATTTTTAAAAGTTGTTCTTCCTGCATTTATTCCAGTTCAGCTGTTCCCTGCCTCTTCGGTGCTGTGAAGATGATATGCTCTCCTTTAAGTTTCTCTTTAGTCCAGACGTCCCAACCAAGTAGCATGTTGAAATGTATAGAAATAAAGTGCCAGAAATCTACTGCAGCAATCCCTTAAGCAAACACACAGAGATGGATCCCAAACCATTTTACGTTTAATACCTTCTTCCAAAGCCAAAATCTGGCTTCTTGAACAAATCTCAAAAATATTTCTGCATTCTTTTACCCAGGTGGTTAGCCAACAAAAGATCTTCTCCCAAAATGCAAACCCTCACCCAACAATGACACACATGATGAGAAAAGAAGAACCAGGGTTAAGAGAAGCTCCTGCTTTGCAGGCACAGGAAAGTGTTTGGACACTGCTGTAAAGTGAAAAATCACTCATGATTCATGTTGCTCTTTTGTATTGTTTTGTAGCCACTTCTTAAAGAAACATTTTTAAATGATAAAAAATATTCTGATTTTGGTAAACACTTTTCTTTTAGGGCCCTTTGAATATTGATACAGATCTTTCACTCAAATGGGATATTAAACTATGACGTTGTCAGGAGCTGAGCTCTCCTGCCTCAGTTTACACAACTGTAAATTGGACATATAAAAATATATTATGTATATACATCATTCACTTGCTTCACAGGGATGTTATGGAGCTTGTGAAGACTCGCAAATGACTTTGTGTCATTCTGTTGAAATTATTTCATGGACAAAATGCAACTCTCTCACAAATATAAATTAGAAATTACCCCCTTTGAATTTAGTGGGATCAGTGTGAATTTATTGCACATATGGGACTGAAAGCAAAACTCGTCTCTGTTTATGCAAACTGGTTGTATGGTTTTTGCTAGTGTGAAAAATGGTCAGTCGTTCTCACATTTGTGAAAAAGATTTAGCAAGCCAACACAGACCAAACAGGTGCTGTTCAAGGTTGCCCTTTGCTTTCCACACCTGCAGTAAAATAACCTTTGCTTCTCTGATGGGAAGTCCACATGGAAGTGTGACCACTGGGGCACCAAAAGATGTAACCAATGTTTCAGCTCTGGAAGGCAACCATCACCTGTGGCCTTAAACAGACCTTGACTGGACTCAGGTCTCCAGAAGTGTGTTAAGACATTGCACCAATGCACACAAAATTTTGGACATTGATCAAGGGAAGAACAATATGTTGAAAATCTAAGAAAATTGCCTATACTGACGTTCAGCCCTTTTCTTTCCTTCCTTGGACACATCTCTGTTCTTTTAATTAAGATCTCAGATTCATAGCTTGGAGATCTTTAATAACTACAGAAAGTGCTTGCGAGGCAAGTTTTTCACTTCTAAGAAGGATCCTTAGAATAAATGTTACCTTCTAATTTATAGGTAAACTTAACCTGATTTTACCTTTACAGTAATATATTGCATGGCCATTTGTGTGCAACAGACTGATGACATAAAAGATTTTAACTTTTAATAAATGGTGAAAATGTTGGATCGCACACCTCCAACACACTGTAAGCATAGTGCCTGCTGATGAATTAATCTAATTAACAAAGGTGAAGGTTTATAATTGGGGTTAACTAGAATTTAACTGGTCATTGTTCATACCCCCCACTGCATTGTCCCCTAAGTAACTCACTCTGGTAGCCCTCCATGGTCCCTCGACCCCAGCATCAAACTCGGGGATCAACCAGCTTCAAGGAAAAGTAGATAGAATCATATTTCCAAGACTGTAATAACAGCAGAACTTAATGGTGTGATATTTTTATACTGTTTGGGAAAGAGACCCTATTTTTTCTTACTCATAAGCCCAGAGTATTTTTAAATAGTTCAAGTCCCTGTAGTACTTCACAGTTTGCAGTGCAGTTTAAAAAGTAATACATCTTTTCTTAGATGTACCCCAGATTCTGCCTTTTAATAGACATGATAATGAGATTCTGTGTCTTCATTTCCCAGTGTGCAGAAAGCTCAAATAAATCTTTGATTGTTCACAACCCTGGAGAAGGCTCCCAAGCCCAGGAATGTAATGATGTTTCTCTAAACAATCATTGCTAATGAAATTTAAGTGTATTTAAAATATATAGATGCCTGTGTGTATATATATTAGTACTATCAAAATTGGGTTTTATTCATTTTGCTTTGTAAATTTGAATCTGACTGCAGTAAACTTAGCTCTCAAGAGATTCATTTCTAGGAGAAGGAATGTCCTGAGTTATTTCACTGACCTGCAAGACACACATTGAGTTTCTGCTTTTGAGTGAACTCCCTCTAATAAGGAAATCAAGGGATGTTTAAAAGAGCCATTCAGCGACTTCTTCACAAGATTAGGGACCATGTCCCCAGACCACTGCTGAAAGCATCACGCAGCTGACTGCAGTCAAATTGCTATAACAACTTTGAAAGGACAGGGTGTCCAAGTAACTTGAAGGACCATTAAAGGGCAAAACAGACAGAGAGGGGCAGAGGGATGGGTAATAAAGGGTTAAGAGGGGGATGCTTCACAATGAAAACAGTAAGGTTTTTAACAGTTTTTATTATCTGAGCAGCAGTTTAACCTTTTTAAAAGGAGACTCGGTCAAAAAAGTACTTCCATATCAGCATCCTTTTTAAGGTTTATATGTAAAATGCCCCACAGACTGATGCCTCTTTCTGTGTCCATGCTACTAGCTATTACTACATGCCAGGGTGTTACACACATACTCAGATGTGCAGTTCCTTGCACCTACAGCTGATGAGACTGCTAATGGGAATTGCTTCACAGCGAAAGCTTGGAGAACCCAAACAGTTAATCATCAGCTTTAAGACAACAGTCCTAAGACAATAATGAGAAGATACGGCACTGAAGACCAAGCTGTGGCAGCCAGGCTTGGCTTGGTGGCTTATAAAATCCAAACTTGGCAAGGTTCAGTGAAATGTTACTCAATATCAGTCAAAAGCACGAATAAACCTGGGCTTGGCTGTATGTGATCTGGGCACCTTTAAACTTCTTTGTCAAAAGAGATGAAATACTGTGGTTTCCTTTGGCTACTGTCAGACTTGTGGATAACTGCATTCCAAGATAAAACCCAGAGGAAACCTTTTCACAGGAAGTTGAGCAGCCATCAGCATTCACCTGTTGAGTTGTCGTTCTGCATAGTTTGATGGAGATTGTTGAATACAATTATCGAAGTTCAGCAAAGACACACGTAACGTCCTTGTCCTCAGGAAAAAATGCTAATGACTTACACCCTCTGTAGTTGTTAAATTTGTTTTAAAGGGAATCCAGTCTGAATGACATCACTTGTTTTATTTCAGGACTCAAATTTGTCGACAAAACTTCCAGTTTATTTCCATTCCTTTTATACTCGTGAGTACCCCTGTCATTTTAAGGAAACAAGTGATCATGTACATTCCTAATTTTTACCAAAAACTGACATTCTTCAGAAATGCATCAGGAAAAGCATTTTGATTGTAATACTCTCCATGTCATAAAGAAGCCTGATAGGACTTTGGACACCACTGACTTCTAAAGGTTATAGCATAGAGAGGCTTACAGAAGACAGCAACTTGCAAAGCTGTAGAGAGGACAGAAATCTCATTCCTCGGCAGGAGAAGAACACCTTGAGCATGAAGGGTGGAAGGAAAAAGTGATAGGAGAGCTGTCACAGCCTTCCCTCCCCCTGAGATCTATGAAAATGCCAAGCAATATCCACCTGGGACACTCCACCTGCTACTGGATTCCTAAAGGATCTGTGTGGAGATTAGTAACCTAAAATAATTAATTAGCCTCATCTCCATTCAGATTTCACCTTTTTTCCCCTCCCCTTTCCACCCTTGACCATAATCTTCAAAAATCTTACCAACAAACATTTCCCTGATCTGAAAAGAATTCCCTCTGCCCCACAGATTTAAGTACGTGTTGTATAGTAGCATCAGTATTCTCTCATAAATATTTTTTCTTTCTTGGAAAACAAAAAAAAAACCAAATGTTTTTTCCTGACTAACGGACGGAGTGCTGAGCTGTCAGTGCTTGGTTCTGATGTGAAGAATAGAGAACTAGACCCTTAGTGGTGGGAAGCTAGCATTACCCCATTGCCTGCACTACGCTTTTCCTATGACGAGGCTGTGTTTGGCCCACAGAGCAAACTTTTGGATAATTGTGGCATAAATTGTGTCTCCTTCTACTTAAACAGTGGCAGACATCACAGGAGAAGCTGATAACTCTTAGAGCCAAGATTCAATAGGATCAAATCAAGGTAGATTTTATAACAAAACTTGATAAAGAAGAGTTTTGATAAAGAGACAAAAATTAATAATGACACAGTGATGCATTCCTCAACCTTGGAGGAGGTTTCTCTCAATTCTTAATTTCTTTCTTCTGCATATGGCCTGAAAGTGAATCAGAGAAAGACAATCAGAAAAGAGAAGGAAAAAAAAAAAGCAGAGAAAGAATAAATACCCTCAAAGTCAGTTAATTATTGGAGTGGTGCTGGACAATCAAGAGCGCTGTGGCTGACTATTGTTTACAAAGCTGAGATGGCCTGAGAGTTTTGAACTCCAATAGACCAAGACAGCAAACTTAAGACCTGGTCCTATCTGGCAAACAGCTGCAGCCTCTTTTTAATTAACAGCATATTCCTGACTTGGTTCAGCATGTATGGATGGAAAGGTGTTTCCCAAGGAAATCACAGTAGGGACAGAATAGGGAAAAAGGGAAAAAAAAGGGGGGGAGGGGAGAAAAAGGTGAGTTCAGGAGGGCAATGAGGCGGGGGTTAACAACGCTGCTTAAGATCAAGGGCTGAAGTGCTGAGATGCTGCCAGACTTGAAAACTTTAATTTACTGTCACTGTTAGCCCCCTTTGAGGTTTATGGTGGTATTTATACACACAGCATCAATCACATGAAACAAGGAGGGGATTTATAGTTTGTTTTAAAGACTGCAAATGCAATGTAATGCAAATAGCATGCCTCATGGGCATTTACATTTAATGGGAAAATTACAGATGCAAAAGATTGGTAGAACAAATTTTAAATTGACTTTATTACATCTAGTGCTTTTCAGAGAATACTATTAAAAAAAACACGAGGAGATATGGTAATGGAGTTCTACACTGTAGCTTGACAGCTTAAATTCCACTTAACTGACTTTGCTTGCATCTTTCCGTTTACATTACTTCTTCCAATAAGTTTGGCTGGCAAAATCTCTGGATCATAAACTGATTAGAAGCTTTGATTCTGTTTTGTTTCCTTTTTGGGGTTGGAATATTTAATGTGTAAAGCTGATTGTATCTCGATAACTGTTTTTAACTAAGGTTCGTCATCAGAATTGCTTAATCTAGACACAGTCAGGAACAGCTCTTCGAATCTATTATCACCTTAATATGTGACCATACATGCATCCTCCTTAATTTGTATAAGCTTCCCATATCTTCCCTATATCCCTATAGATACGATAGAAGAAGATGGCTGCATTACTTTGCTCACTGATGGAGTGAACATTCAGAACTAATCACAGCTATTTAAGGAAAGCCCATTCTTTCTCAAAACAGGTTTATTTCCCAGTATTCCCGTGTGGCTCTGAACACTTCTTCTGGAATGAGGATTGTTTGCTGTTGGGGTTGAAGGTTGTTATCATCAGTTGTTGACTTATGGTAGATCCATCTGAAAGGTGTTGGTGGGCCTCAAACTCACCTTCAGCAGACCAGATGAAGCCCTGGTACAAACAGGTGCAACTCGACTTGCTTCAGGGAAGCTGTGCCCAATTACATGAGGGCTGATTTGTTTTTAACACCCTATAATGATTGTTATATTCCCCTCCCATTCAGGCCTCAAATGAGCAAATAATTTAAGGTGGTTTTTAAGCCCATTCCTATTGAGCAAAGATTGAAGTACACATGTTGGTTTTTAGTCTGTTTTAAAGCCACCAGCACAGCAGCCTCTCTACGTGCAGAGACCTGCATTTAACTGGTAGGAGCCTTCCACCCTTTGTTTCTTCAGATTTCTAAATCTTTGTTATCACACAACATACCACCCTTGAAACGTCTTTCCAGTCCTGCTCATCGTACTGTATTTTAGCCATAGTATAAGCAAATGATGACCTGACCTTCGAAGAACATAAAGCACCAATGTGGTCAAAGATTACTAGAGCTTAGCCTATTAGGATTGTGTCTTTCCAATATTTCAAGCAGAACCTCCCTGAAATGCCATCCTCTTTCTTTGTTTCTATTCATCAGGATACATACACATACACCCTTGAGATACCCTTTAAACTTGTTATCACCAAAAAAGCCATGATTAAGGAAAGAGATGATTTGCCATTCATTAGTGACTCAACTAATTCTACTGAACTCAGTGGAACAGTTATCATCATCTACAAATACCCCTCCGGAACTTTTTCCTGTGTCCCTGTTTTCAGCTCCTGTAGGTCTCTCCTTCATCTAATAGGGTAATACCTTACAAGTAGACTAATAACAAACTATGTGGCATTTCAGGACATTCATTAGCGAGGAACTGAGTCAAACGCATGTTTATTCTTTGTCCAGTTCTGAAAGATATATTCTCCAGGTGTTGTCACCCATAACAAATACATAATGGCAGAGAGCAGTCTATATTAACATTTGAGCTAATACAAACATGCACTGTTTAAGCAATTCACCTGAGATTGAGTGCCTTGCTGTTGTGACTTTTGTTTAAGGTTGTAATCCCATGTGATGACATTCTCTTGTGCAGAAGTAGTACGTTAGCACCACGCTTGGCAATGTCATGATGATGAGGAAACCATAGGGTCAGGAAGTAAGAGCAGAAGGGAAACAAACTTTCACACTCAGGAGTCATTAATGAAGTAAACACACTTGAACATTGACAGGTAACTCACAAAGCCGCCTACCTGTCATGTTCCAAATCGAACCAACACTTACAAAAAAAGCAAACCCATCTGTAAACAAAATTTAGAATTATTTTAAAGTTAGATTGTCCTGTGATAGCCCTGTAACTAATGCCTGAGCAGACACAATGGCTTCAAAACAGAGGGAAAAGGCTTCTTCTCCTACTGTGCAGAAGGCTGTGCTTCCGTTTTGTATCTGTTTCTGATGATCCATAAAGAAACTAAATTTACTGCAAGGATGCACATCATAATGCAGAATCCAAATCCTACAACACTGCTGAATGTCGTTATGCTACCTTTAAGCACTGTAAGTATTACTGTTTTCAGTAAACTACTCACCAGTTTTAACGGTAACTGGAAGAATTTGGAGACCTGAAGCTAATATTGAGGTACTTGGGAACACACACACACATATGTCCATGTAACGATGGGTAAATCCATGTGTTCATGTGTGATTAGTTACCAGAGTTGCACAAAACTAGTGAATTGTTTCTTGTTGTGAAAGTCTATCTAGACAAACATGCACAAATCACAATATTTGGACCAGTTTCACAATGCGCAAATGACATGTTTCTACAGAATTTCCTGAAATGGCAACTTAAATCTGTCCAACCCCAAACCACCTTTCAGTGAGAATTAACATTTCTTCTGGAGCTAAGAAATTACACTGACAAGATGTTTACCAAGATGGAAAAAAATAATAAAATATTAAACCCCTTAAGTTTCGAGTACTTTTGTCTTTCTTGGTATGTATTTTCCACATCTCCAAAAACAAACACTATTCAGAGTTTAGCCCAAGCTTCTGAAAGACACCAATTACATTGAACTGCTCTAGGACTGTCGTGTGAATTTAAAGACAAATGCTGTCCACATAGCACGTACCAGCTGCCAGTTACTATGTCGTAGGATAGTCCCTCACCTTCTGTTTTAGTTTTATGAAAGATTGTTTTGTTTTAAAATGGCAGGTTCCCTCCATTTCTTTTCCTCTTCTCACAGTGAGACATGTCATCTGATACTAATTTGTACTGGCTTTGTGTTTTGACTTAATTTGATTAATAACTATATCCTTTAATGGCAGCGTGACTTACTTAACAATATCCTATTATGTTGGTGCTCTGCGTTTCAGCATCTAGGAGCAATTCATCTGCATCACAGCAACATTTTGAAACTAATTCAAAGAGGCATTATTCTGTACCTCTTTACCACAGGGTAGAGGTCTGCTCTTCTACTGGAATTGCCAGCTTAGAGCTGCAGGCCAAATCTGTGTTGAATTTATCCAAAGACTTTTCTTAGCACTCACATTCCAGCCTGAATATCTATAGAATTGTTTTACCCTTTTTCTCACCCTCATATTATTGATTGTCCTTTGTGTCTTTTTTTTAAGTCCCCTTACGCATTCATATTTTAGATATTTTAAAGAGTGTGGTAGTACAATACTTCAGGCAATGACAAAAATGTATCAGTATTGTAAGACTTTATCACATAGCTTACAAACACACACACACACACAAAAATCCTATGAAAGAGACAGAGAAAGGAAGAGAAAGAGACAAGCAAGCAAGAAAGAAATAATTTATCACACCTCAAATTACAAGTATAACTGAACTTCATGATGTCTTCAGAGATAACGTGTTTTCTGTTGTATATGATGAAACTAGTAAATAAGGTTTAACATGCCTGTGGGGAGGCAGGGAAACCCAGTTAATTCCCAGCAGCTCCAGATAAACTCAGGAGAAGGTGTAACTGCACACAACCAAATGTGGATTATCATCACCAACACCAGAGAAGCACCTCACCGAAAAAAAGAGAAAGCCAAAGCTTAACCTATGGCAGTGGTAGGTTCTTCTTGCTTATTTTGTTGAAAAAGCTCCATTCCTTACTGAGAAGGAGGTTACACAGCTGAAAAAAAAAGTGGGGGGGAGAGGTTTCTTAAAAGATTTCATGTCTAAGGGAACATGCCAGAGAAGTCAGCGTTTGGGAGAAAGAGGAGCAGAGTAGGACAGAAAAGGGATGTATCGGAGTTGAATTTCCCTATCACTGATCTAGAGTCAGTAACTGCTGTTCAGGATTCTTGCTTCTGTAAAAGAAAGATTTAAAGTAACACCCATGGTACCACAAAGCAAACCTGTCTGAGTATCGAGGCAATTAAAGGATCAAACATTTAAAAAAAAAAAAAAAATTGCCTTTCCAGTGGAAACAATGGCAGTAAAGTTTATACACGATGGTTTCCTTTGTATTAGACCAATGCTTGCCACATGCCAAAACATAAACCAGATTGCATAATATGTAGGTTTTTCATAATTTCCTCAGATTAGGTTTTTATTAATGCCTGTCAACAGCAAATGATAGGCATGTGTTGCATTAACAGCCGCTATAAGCCATGCCAGTACTGACTTCTCTGCAAATCTAAAGCCTGGAGGAAGCTTAAAAGCCCATTGATTGAAGAGGAATCAACCCCATTTGCATTAAATTTCTGAGGGTTTTACCTTCTCTTTTTTTTAACCAACTATTAGTTGCTTTTACATTTTCACTAATAATGGTCAATAATTACAGGGTTATTAACAATTATCTGGAATAAAAGGATCTGACAATCTTCTCCAAGGTGTTCCAGCCATCTTTGGTTATTTTTAAACTTCCTGACTTAGATCATCTCGAGAAATTATTTTCTTTTTATTTCTCTGTGTGAATAGTAGAAAAGAACTCACTGTCTCCAGGCCTACACCCTCTACTCCTCCTGTTCATGATAATCTGTAAAACACACTCATAGTAAAGCAAAGTAGCAGAAAGAAAATAGATTCCATATCAGTAACTGGTATGAGCTAGACCTGAGAGATATGTATTGTCCAGTTTTAGAGTCTACACAAGCACATAGTTTATAGATTGGAAAAAGTCTCAAAGCTTGTGATATTTCAATTTCTTGAACATCAGGAAAAAACATGATTTACAGATGCTTAAAGGAAAAACGACTAAATTTTTTAAATGGGAAATTACTTGTAAAATACTAGTGTCTAATTGGTGAAAGAGTTCAGAACTGCCTTCTCTATTAGGTAACATTCCCAGCATAAAACATAAATGCTGTAAAAGTTTGTAAAATGCTCACATTAAAAATGGGCACACTATGTTCTTCAGCATTTTTTTCGCATTGTCAGATAACCACTTAAATCTCTAAAATTTAAACGTCTGTCAGACCAAAATGAATGAATCTAAAAAAAAATACTAGTAGGAATATCTGGGGTTAGAAGAACATCCCAAACATTGATAACATGGTATTCAGGGAATTTATTAGTTAGGTCTACAGCTGTTGGCCTGCTATTCAGCTGAGCTGTACATTGCTCATATACATTTCATGGCAGGAGCATTTCATTTTGATGAGTGGAAAGTCCATGAGAGTTTGGCCCAGACTGCACAAACGTAAAACAGAACTCCTCTGTGTTGGGCTGCATATTTCTGGATTCAGCTTAATTAATGTTGCTGACACAAATCCAAGTTTTCAGTGAATGTCCGTCAACCTCAGAGGAATTTCATCCAAAGACAAGAACAGAATCAAGGCAAACAGATATGGGTCAGCTTTAGGAAAGACCCATTATTTGTGCATGTGCCACTCCTCATCAGACAGAATATATTTAATAAAAGAAGGATTTTTTTTCCATTCTGTTCAAACTGAAAGTCAATATTCTGATTGGCTTTAGTATAGGTAGGAGTTGGGTTTCTGTGATTTTAAGTTTTTAGTGTTATTTTCTTTTAATACTTTCTCTGCATCCTTGACTCCCTTTTTAACTTGTGGATGTTCTCCATGTTACTGTGACTGTTTAAGCCAGTCAGGCATTGCTCCCCCAGCTCTGCCCTTCACAGCCATGAGATGCTCAGTACTCACTCAAGCACAGCTCCTGTGGGCAAAGGTGGCAGACCTGGGCCACATCTGCCTAAAACATAGGTTAAGATGCCAAGCAAATTCAGCCTGACCTTTAGCACCCGGCTTCCCTGTCCCCTCTATACACAGAGCACTCCATTACAGGAAGGCAAGCCTTATATATATTTATATTCATAGATACACTCAGGCAGCATCACTGCCATCAACAAAAAAAAACCAGTGTGCAGAAAAGCCATCTCCATTGTTTGTTCAAGGCAAAATTCTTGAACCTACAACAGGCGATAATTGATGGGACGAGAAATTTCCAAAAAGGCCACTTTTGCCGGTTTCACTTTATGTACAACGTCAGCCATTTTTGTTGTCATTGAAAAATTAATCCGGCTGCCTAAGCGAATCACCGTTTTGCCTCATATGCAATCAAGGCCTACACATTTTTTATTGTACTCAACAACCCACGCTGGGGGGAGAGAACTTTCCAGAAGAAAAACTGACAGCTCACTTGGGGAAAGACTGAGTAAATAGATAGGATGTGCATGTTGCCTGAAGGTCAGCAAACTCAGGCTCCTGAATTAACGGCAGATGCAAATTCCAGCCTCAAAGCTCAGCTCTGACAGCTCCCCTCTGATTCCCAACCCAATTAAAATGTCCGAGCTGATTCACCTTCTGATAACCATCCTTTCAGCTCTCCTGAAGCAAAGAGCATGTCTCTTAATCCAAGTACAGACCCACCACCAGCCATGTCCAGGTGATGTGCTGGGCATGCTTTTTAGCCCAGAATGGGAACCATCCACAGGACTGGCACTGTGGGAATCCAATTCTGCTTTTGGGCTATCAGGATTCTGGTACAAGGTACTAAGACCTTTGCGTTTGCAGGTGGTGCATCAGTGGTCGTTACTGTGAGTGGAAGGCTATTGGGCTATTATTAAGAAATAGTGACCTGCATTTCAAACAAACCCAACTAATCAGTGACTAAGATTTTGCACGAGCTGTTTAATAATAGTTTGTCTAATAAAATATTCATATTATCATATATTTTCCATCTTAGAGGATGATCAGAATGTAATTTTAATATTTTCCCCCTACTAAAATAAAATTTTAATTAAGGCTAAAGATATATTGCCTACGGAAAGCTAAACTGTTTAAAATTATTAACTGCTTGAACACTTGTTGCTATACTACAAGCTGCCATAAAAGAAAAGAAATTAAGTACATGGGGGATTAACGCAATTTTGAAAGCTGCGTTCCCCTCCCTCCTCCTTTTAGATACGCCTAACTGAGCCATAACTATTTTTCTCCACTCAGCCAGACTCCAGCTTTGTGGCTTTTTTAATAACCTGGCTTTTCAAGCTTGTGCCCCCGAGAGCCTTTTCATTTCTGCCGCACTACCTACAAGCAAATTTCTTCCAGTTGCTCAACAGCCTAATGCCTCCCTTTCTTCGTTGTTGAAGCATTTCATTGCAGTTTCATTGACGGGGAGGTGTTCTGTTACAGTGGAATCAATAGCTCAGGGCTTCCCAGCACACCGATTAGCTTGTCAGTCAGAGCCTGGGGGAGGTAGTGTAAATCCCAGAATACCAGGGGCCACCAGTTTGAAAAGTAAGGAATGCAAGGAGCCCACATGGGTTTTTCTACCACCTGTTGCTCTGCAACATGTGCAAAGTGTATTAACTTCTTTGCTGCTACATGCCTGAAAGGTCAACTGTGATAGAAGCTTTAAGCTTTTGGAATATTTTAATTCATTACAGGAATCAACTTTTACTGATTTGCGACAAAGAGCGCCTTACAAAAGGCATGTTTTTCAGTGGTTGGGCTTTTTGTTGGGGTTTTTCGGTAGGTTTGCGTTTGGCAACATGTTGGTTCCTCTTTCAGCTTTTTTTTTTTTTTTTTTAAATCGGTACCTCATCTGCTTTTTTATTATGTAGGAATAGAAACTGGTTTCTATAGCAAATGTGGTTCCTTCCTCTGCCCTTCCTTCCACCACAAAAATAGTATCCGTTCAGATGATCCAGGCTGTCACAAGGGGGATATTTCTTCTTTCACCAGTTTAGATTTGAGGAGGATGAAATTATGAAATATGAAGTTGGAAAACTTCTGCTGTACATATGCTCCTGGTGCACAACGCCTGAGCAGCAGCGTCTGCACTCCCCCTGCCCTGCCATCCCAGGGGAGAGCAGAGTGGCTCCAGCTCCTTCCAGCCTTTTTAGGGACTTCTGCTATTGACTGGGAAAAATTAAAAAAGCTCAAAATTGCTCTCCACTGCACATGCAGTGGGCCATCAAGCAACCTGAAGCTAACTCCCCTTCAGCTACCTCTCTCGGATGCCTCTGTTAGATAAAACGGTGTCCTAACGGCTAGCCAAGGTAATACAGAGGTATATTGTCAGCACTCGTGGTCTGAAGTGGTGAGTGAGCAATACATCTCTGGATCAGCCTCCAGGTCATTAAACCCTGTCTCTAAGTGCTCAAATTCTAAGAAAATATATGTAACCGAAACTCCTCCAAAGACAGCCATTAAAAACAGAGGCAGAGGCCCTTTGAGCCAACCTAAGGAAACCTTTTTACAGACATTTATTATCCAAAAACCACGTCACACATGACCACAAAAGGAAATTCTGTGCTTAGAGCATAAAAGTCTGTGCTTTGGAAAGGTTTTGCTGTCACCACTTTTGGGTTTGCTCACAAAACCTCTACAAACTCACCACAAACCACAAAGTAAACCTGCACAGTGCAAATTGTGCTTATTAATATAATTCCACAAAATTAACTCAAAAGAGGGTTTTTTTATTAATTTTGTTTTAAAAGAATGGCACTGGGATTTTCTAACTAATAGCATAAACAACAGCTGGAAGCTCTGGGCTGTCCAAGTGGATTCCAAAGTTTGCATTGAAAATATTAATCTTTTCAAAAGAGAATAATCTTAGACTCATGTCTTTCCAAATGCCAGGAATAAAAAAGTTTACATTAATTTAAAGACCCTTAGTGAAATGCCCTATGCTTTAGAGTGAAGAAAGAATCCAAGCTGATCTTCTAACTTTTTTCCTTTCACCAGCAAGTGTAAGATTGCTTTAATTTTAAAATATAAATATGCATCTTGTTCTTTTAAGCATGCTGCTCCAGCTATTTAGTTGCTTAAGCAACACACCAGAAGGATGCAACCAAACTTTTTGTGATACTGTAGACCACATATCTTTTATATCACCTGGTATTTAATAATCCTGAGAATGTCCGTAACATCTTTTTTTCCCCCCCTTCCCCTCCACCTACTACTAGTAGTGCTGTTAATTCAGCAAAATTAGTAGTCTTGTGTTGTCAGAACAAATCACTCCCACTCAGTTATGAATGTGGTTACTCAGCAAGACTGCATGTTTAGAATTTAGAGGATGTTTTTTCTCTCTGTTTCCATCTTTCACTTCTTTTCCTCCCCCGGTATGCATTGTAGTTGTGAACATCTGATATGGGTAAAATTGCACTGGGTGATTACTTGAATTCAACCTTTGACTGCAGACAAATACCCTATGTCTTGACACTTCTTTCACCAAAACCCCTGCCTCGTGTTGAATCAAAGCACTTGCGATAAAAGCATGCTATCATATATCATTTCCCCCATTTTAACCAGTAAGTGTAATTAATTATGTCTTTACCTTGCACCTTATAGACAGTTACCTCAGGCATCCGAAAACAGGTCTGCTACTTGTAACCACTTGAAGCTTCTGTCATCGAAAGGGGATTACCCTATATTACCTATTACACACACGTGTGCATACACACACACACACACACACACACACACTATACTCCAAAAAGGAATGCGAGACCGCCCAGCCACGAGCTATCGATGCTAGGGTGGGCCTGGGGAGCAGCAAACCCACAGGCAACGTAGGACCCATACAGCACAGCATGGCCTGAAGTTTGCACTGACCAAGAGATTTGCCCTGCAGAGATCATCTTTCAGTGCAATTAAAGGTCTCTTGTTAGCCATAGGCTGGAAAAGAGGTAACTATACATAGTGAGTATGTATATGTATACATTCACTTTTGTACTGTTAATGCCCTGGGTTTAGTAAAAGTGAATAGACCAGTAAACACTTTCACAGACTGTTTGGGAAAACATATCCAAACTAGGGAAATAAAAAGAGAAAGAGAAAGAGGTCATTCATAGGTAAAGTGGTATTGCCTTTCAGACATATTATTTTTTCAAATTATCACTATTTATAAAACTCATGAATTAATTCATGAACAAAAGCTATAAAATATTCATGGGCTTTCTATAGACGTGGAAGTTTTGGCTAAACATGAAAATACACGTGCAGAATATACACACACAAACAAAAACACGTATACAAAGAGATATAAATGTCACTCCCATCCAGCTGAGAAACCTACTAGTTGGACCCACAGACACGTATATTCTTTTATGGTAAATTGGAATAGACTCTAAGGGCGTGATGTCCAAATGTTTATGTGTGTGGGCATCCAAACACATTTTTAACACAAAATACTTCTGTACTTCAAATTGTTTGCTAACATGGTAGTATCCTATCTCGTACCCATTCTCTCTGTCCCTTCACCCATAGTTTTCTCTAGCACTGTGCATACAACGTGCACCGAAAAGCTTTCCTCTGTTAATCGGTGCTGCATAAGCTAGGTTATACATTTCATATCCAAATCAACACCTACAGCCATCATGACTTCATGTGTTTGGATTCTGTCCTAACTGGCAGTAAAAGCTGTCATTAGGAGCAGGAAACAGTATGAAAGACCTTTCACGGCCTCTTTCAGCATGCAATGTCATCTGTTACCATGGGTTGTATAGTACTGATGGCTATAAATGCCACTATGAATGATGCAATCTCATATGTGATGATGAACTTGAAAAAACCTTTGTTGAATTTGTGCTTAAGGTGCTCATATTCCGGTTATTCATGAGCATCCAAAATGTTGATCACCAGCCGGGTGTTTCAGCAACCCCAGTGGCAATGCTACAAAACTCACGCACAGCCCTTCCTGTAAAAGATGGCACAAATAAACTCACTTTATAGATTCCATGAGAGTTATTTGTCAGGCATGTCAGCTGCGTCTCATTTCCCTAAATTTCGTAACCTTTCCTGGTGGAAAGGTTTAGAAATCTAATTTGCAGTTTCCCCTTCCTTTTTTTTAATGACAGCATTTCTCTGTGCAGTCCTCCTGCAATCATTTTGTTCAGACGTATCTATAAATACATTTTGGGTATCCAATTGCTCCTATATGTAAACTAGCTTATCTATGAGGTGTAAAGCAATTTATTTCCCAAATTGTAGGTGTGAGGCAAAGCATTGGGTGAACCCCAAAGCAAGGGATGTGGAAGGCTAGCCAGTGCTCTGCAAGGTTCAAAGGGACGTTGTGGGCAAGTCCCCATCGCTGACTGCCAATGGCTCTCCATCACAAGCAGCTGCAACGTTTCCTACCGCAGCCACGGGCCGCTCTTAGGAAGCAGCTGCCAATCATGTTGTATTGTGCGGTGATTTTCTGCTGTGACAAAATATCCCCACCATAGGCTATGATGAACTCATCAAATGTATTCTTTCCTGTAAATTAATGGAACCTGAACCTCAGTCTCCAAAGGCAAAGAGGTCAAGTTTTAACCCACAAGAAACTAAACTTCAACAGCATTGAATTTGCTTTGTTCAGAATCAGATTTTGAGACCCTGAGTGGTTAGTTGTCTTGTTGGTCCTCTTCAGGGCTGGTCCACCAACCTGGATGACCACTGTTGGGGCCTTCCATGATGGAGCAAAGTCATCTGGTGGTTGAAATCTTTGTTATACCTCTGAGGCTTCTTCCTGGAGGAAAGAGTTGTAAATTTAGTTGCCAGTCCTGAAAGTTTTTGAAGGAAAAAGCACCAAAACAGTAATTAAGAAGATTGGAAATGAGTCACCATTGTCAGAAACATAGACATGGCTAACAAAGCTTAACTCTGCTGCAAAGAACACAAAGAGCATTTAGCTAACAGAAACACTAAAGAAACCAAGAGCTCAGGAACTTTGTGCTACCTGACATGCAACACCATGAAGTTAAGGAGGATTGCTATAGTCCATAAGGTCCAGAGTCAAACCAGACCTTCAGCACTGACTTTGGAGCTTCCTGGTCCTAACAACTGTTAGCCAGAAGAAAATCCTTTATGAGAGAGTCTAATATTGCGATAAATATAGAACTTTATCATCTCATTTTACTTTGTGCACATCATATGGGATATAAGTAGATAAGAAACTGCACTAAAGCAATTTCCAAATATCCTTTATTTTTTCTAACAGGAATCACTGACAGTGTGTAACAATTTACTAACATTAACTATATATACAATAGTAATAGACAGATGATTTGGAATAGCAGAGTAACCATTGAATATATGGGAATTTGTAAGAAAGAAAATTGGGACATATGGAAAAGAAAACCTAGGAAAGGAATAAGGTAGAAAAATGAAATGTAAGGTGATAAGCTGCATGAGACAGATGTACCATATTAATCAATGTTGAAGTAAGCACTAAAAAATGGAGAGGTGAGGAGGCTACTGAGATGCAAGTAGCCATTCCCGTGACCCCCCAGCCCAGGGCACGTAGCTAGCCCTGGGGAGGATTTGCAAGCTAAGGGATCATACCACACTCGTGGCACCCAGGGCCTTCACCCATGCTGGTGACTTGGAATAGCTGGCTGTGATTTCAGTCAAACATGAAAGTCTCAAGTCTGCACACAACCTAGACAAGCACATCTTCACCTGTTCCTAGGTGCTAAATATAACAGCACAGTGTATAGAGCCTTTATACTGTTTAAGCTACATCTTGGCTCTAAGTTGCCTAACCTCAGAAATACCCCATTCTTTTCACTTCTTCACCAAAAAAGCAAAGATGCTCACCTTCTTTCTTCTTTCTCCATGTATGGAGAGATCATGAAAAAGGCAGGTCCACAGGAATTTCTTAAATGGCACTGAATATGCTTGCCCAGAAAGACAAGAGATTTCACTGTCAAAACCTGGGGCTATACAGAGAAAAATAATAAAAAGATTAGGGAGAGGAGTTTTTCAGGTCTAGAACCAGAGCCTTGTAACAAGGATAGCCCCTTTTGTTCTCACCTCTTTTAACTTTCTTTTTCCCTCGTAACAGTTGCCCGGTGGTTATGAAGAGCTTCAGTCCTGCATTTCAACTAAGGGGCCCTTCTTTATTCTCTCAGAAGAGGGCTGTCTCAAGAGCACCATGCTAAAGTGCTAAGTTATCATCAGGCTGGGGCTTTCGTGCAACTGTTTGTGTGTGTGTGAAACAAGCTCTCAACATGTTAGTAAGAAGCCTTTAACCCAGATTACGCCACCTCTCTTTCTATAGTGTTCTTTTAGGGCAGAGTGTGAAAGGTCACCCTCTCAGGCTGGATAGCAGTACTCAACCAATTACAGTGCACCAGTGTTTCCACAAAAGAGAGTTTCGAGCCCACAGCTACAAAAGATTTTACGTGTCTGATTTTCAAAAACACAATTACAAAAGGAGGAGGCTCACTTATGTCTATTTTTGGGGCCTGAATGATTTTTTTGTTTAAAAAAAAAAAAAAAATCAATTCTGCTTCTCCAAAGAGGTCTGAAAAACGTGGCCGGCCCAGTACCTATGCTATTTAAAGAGCAAAACCTCTAATCCCTCAGGTTCAAGTAGGTGTGATTCAGGAGTCCTGTAGCTGCCAGAATAATAGGATGGGTTATCTGAGTATATGAGTAGGCTGGCTTTATGAAAACAATATTTACGGCAAGTGGTATAATGACTTTGAATTACACCTTGCATTTGCCTCACATTCCTGACACATTGATAATTGTGTATTTCTTTTGCACGGATACATTTTCAGACCTAATTCACCTGCTAAAGTTTCATCATTACCCTAAATGTAAGTTCTTCAGAAGTATGCATGAGAATGAGCCAGCAGCCCATGTCCTTCTGCAGTGGAGTTAAGCTGAAGTCAATGCAATGACATCCGTGTGGCTCATTGTGTATACCAATAGGGAGCTCACTGTAAATGTGGTTAGAGTAATCCTTCCCTGAACATTAGCCATCTTAGAAGTCCTAACACAGATAGTTCTCCATTTAATCTGGAGACCCAGTGTCTTCCTTTACTCTGTGTAGGTAAAGGTCTCTCATTAGTTAGCAAAAAAAATCTCAAATGCTTTTAAATTTTGTGGCTGAGTATTCAAAAGACAGAGGATTTAGGCCATCAGCTCTTCCTAGTTAGTTCTCAGGGAACGCTCCATGCTTTCAGCCTAATTGTTAAATAACATTACAATGAATATTTCAAAGCTATCTAGGAGTGTTGAGTACCTGCTGCAATTAAATCAAATAGGTATCCTGGAAAATCTCAACCTGGAAGTCTCATTATTTCTAGTAAGTCCATCGCAGTAACACCTCAGTGCCTGTGTTTAGAAGTTTTTGTATTTCTCTCTAAGAAAGAAGTATGTTTTCTATTCTCTTTCTTCTGGACCCCGGAAAACCTGTTAAAAGCATAGAAATTGAGTGTGTTTTGTAAAGGAAGGTAACTAGAGGAATTGAATAAAGCATGATATTAGAATCAGCAGTAAAATATTCCTGGGATCACAAGCTGTAGATGAATTGCTACAATAGCATTTATTTGAAAAATTAGGACAGGAAAAGAAATTTTTATTGTAGTTCATGTAGAAGACCTACAAAGTCAAGAAAACCAAAGACTGGTGCTATTTATGTCAGGGCAGGAAACAAAGTCCATGGGATTCCTGAGAAGCCCCATGGAGATAAGAGCCACCCATGCTACAAACTCCTTTAGTGATTCTGGGAAAACTGGTTAAAATTCCAGTACCTTGTTGTATGTATCCGCAAAATGATTACTGATGTAATTCTCAAATGTGTTGTGAGATTTACTTGCCAAGTTTGGGGGATTCTTGAAAGAGAAGAGCCAAGTGAAGTTTCACACCATCTCAGAGAAGATATATGCAAGATTTTATATAAGCCTACCTACATGCTCCTATATGGATTCCTCAAAAGATAAAATAAAACAGTACTCACTGCACATTTCCAGCAATTGTCCCATGCCTTTTTCTCCTCTTCCTCCATTCAATGAACTGTTAAAAGGCCAAGAAGAACTGTTGTGCAGATGATACGAAACTAAAGAATTTGTGGTAGGTGTTACACATTTTGGTACCATCTGTGCTATCTAATCCCAGCCAAAACAATCTCCTGTTCCTATGTAACTCTGAATCTCACTGGAAAAGGGGGGGAGTAGTGTGACTGGCTCGAACCTTCCTGTGTAGGAGTATTATTATCAGTGTTTGCAAATTTTTTCCCTCTTTATAACTACCATAACTCTTCTTTAAAACCCCTCATCTGGCTGCTGGCCTACTACAGAGACTGAGCTCTCTACAGAAAAATGGCTCATGTTGGTTGGTTCGCTTCTGGTGTGTTGGAGGAAATCTTCGCCCAAGAGAAAATCGGCAACTCGCACAAAAAGGTCTTGTTTCATTTCCTTACTTTCTCACATTGCCCTGCAGTGTTCTTCACCCTCCTTTGGGTCAGGAACACAGACACCATCCTGATGACACATTTTGTAGCACAGCTCAAGACAAGTATTTCCTGGAAATCATTCTGGATTGAAACCACTTGTGGTAGATGTTTCCAGACATTGATGCCACTGCAGCTTCTCATAAGACCTGAAATTAGTTTAGGGGTTGTTTGAGACTTTATTTTGGTTTTAGATTCAATCCATGCTCTGATCTGCTCTCAGGGAGCTTGCTCTTCCCTAAAAGTTTATGGGAAAACCTGTTTGTGCAAGGGGTTCACACATGTACACACATTAGTCATCTTATATGTGACATACATACGATGCTGTCAGCACTGTCAAACATAATAAAAGTAAAGCTAAAACACTTAGCCACATATTGATCTGCTTCTGTATCTCCTGTAGTATGCTTAGTGTAATAAGGTCTTTCTACAGAGCTCTAATGTGGGGAACAGCATGCTTCCTGGAACTGTTTCCTTTGGAAACAATAGAGGAAGCATCTGATCTCAAACTTGCCCATTGTTCTGCTATTCTGCTGTTGCCATATAATCCTTGGGAACCTGCGGCCATCATAAGAAACACAAGGGAGAATCTGATTAGGCTAGCCATTACTCTTCACAAGGCTGGTTTGTCTTGGAGATATTTTTCTATGGATAGAAATATTTGAAAGGGCCATGCTAATAGCGGGCAGAGAAAGGAGTGATAGAATTAAGAAATTAAAAATCCACTCAGTCATGAAGTCCATCTCCTGCCCGGTGCAAAATGATGCCATATGCCTCATTTTGTAGTGCTGTGGCAACTCCTAGCAATGGAGGTTTCCACAGCATCCCATCATAGATAGACACGGAAAAACCCTCTTTCCCAAAAGTCTGGGGTTTTTTATTGTCAATATGTATTTCAATTTTAGCCCAACACACCTGTTTATACTGAAAGCCCGTGCAAAAAATTCTGTGTAATTTCATTCATCTACTGATTAAAAAAAAAAAAAAACGTTACTGAAAGAGGGGAACTCTTGCAAACTACATAAACTTGATTACTGTAATTGTCAAGACAGGCAAAGTTTACCCTGTAATGAAGCAATAGATGTAGCACTATAGTCCCTCATTGTGCTTCTGAGCAACGCTTTTTTGTATTTTATTGCCCTTGGAAGATGGCATCTGCAAACTGATCTTTTTCACAAATCAGCATGTTTGAGACACAGACGAATATACAGAAACAGTACCAAAAGGCTGACCTCCAGTGTCTGTTTACTAATTACTTACCTTCAACCTACCCTTTTCCCTATAGGTTTTTTTTTGTCTCTGCACTTCCCACATTACCTGGATCAGATAAATGCATGCTCTGTTTAATCTTATTAAAGCAAAATCCACTCAACTATCTTATAGTTAAGTACAAAATCTTAACTCCAGAACATTGGTTTTGCCCAGGGATACGGAAGAGATAGAAGTGCTTATTCAAGGATAGATTGGTCTCATTGAGACATGTGGTCAACCTGCTAATAAGTTTGTACAAGGCGAGACTGTACAGTCCAGTTTCAAGGGAAAAGTTGCTGGGGTTTTTACTTTTTTTCTTTTTTTTTAAGTTAACCACGCATTTTGCAGGAGCAGAGGTATTTATTGCCCTACTTTGATTTTTTTTCTCTCTTCAGTGAGTCACAGGAAATATCTGGTTTTTCACCACATCCATCTTTTCAAAAAAGAGGTGGAAAAGATAGACATATATTGTTAATCAAGGGTTTAAAAAATTATCTCTCTTTTGGTTCATTCATCAGTAATCCTGTGTATAATAAAAGTGGATCAGGTACCTTTAACAAAATGGTGTTTCTAAATTACCCCTGGGTAATTCAGAATGGTAAGTATTTTAATCTCTACAATCCCTAGTATGTATCTATTTATTTTCACTGGCTTTTGGCACCCAGCTGGCAAAAATCCAGTCCCCACGGCAAGAGAACTATCGGAAACAATAGGAACTTCAGAGAGGAACACAGACAGTGAAAGAATGATCAAATTAACAATTTTTTTTTAATTTGGTTTCTGCTGGCATCTAGCTGGCACAGACACACACAGACCAAGTAATACAAGGCAAGAAAAAGCAAGTGGAGAGGAAAAGGGAGTGAAACTGGAACACAATGCATGCTGAGAAATCCCAAAAGACCCACTACATTTTATTCAAGTTTTCTTGTTTTCCCAAGCCTCTCTAACTGGCATTATTCCACTGCAGAGAAGCACAGAGATAAGAAAAGCTGAATGAGAGCAGCACTGCCCTGATTCCAACATGCATTCTGTGTGTTTAAAAGTCACTTTGCCATCCTTTGCCAAGTAGCGTGTACGTGTCTGTGTGAGTGAGTTCATAAGTTTCCAACATCAGGGACATCAATGACTGTATTTATTAGCTTGTTTACAAATCTCAAGAAATCTTTCAAAATCTTATACTGTGTTCATAAAGCTTGCCAAGTCAAGTCCCCAAAACTTCACAAATAATGTTTTAATGGTATAGATAATGCAGTTATTCAACTAGTGGAGGATATCAAACCAGTAGGATTTGCAGACAGATTGGAAAGTCACATGAAATACAAAATTATCTTGGTTAATTGGAGGAATGGTCTTAAATAAACCAACAAGTAGTTCAAGAGGGGCTAATGTAAAGTGCCACATCCTGTAGAAAAGACAGATAACATTTCTGTGGAAGATGATCTAGGAGATACCATTAGTGACAGATTAAACTTGAATCAACAGTGTTAGGGTATTAGAGGTGAAAAAAAGGAAAATGTCCTACTGGAATGATGTAGAGCATCTGATGCTTCCCAGCATCAGGTACCAGCTGGAGGACTGGGGTTTACCTTTGGCACTGTAATCCAACAAAGGTTTGCACCAAATAGAAAGGGTCCCCTTTCCACCAGTGTGGAAATATTGAGGACTTAAATTTGCTCAGTCTCGATAGGAGAAGGAAACGAATGGTAGCAGCCCCCAAAAATATAAAACTAGAAGTAAAGGTGAAAAGAATAAACTATTTTGCATGTCCACTCAGGCTAACAAGATTTGGGGTAGATATCAAGAAACATTTAAGGAAATTGAATATAGTTGAGTGCTAGAATAGACCACTTAGGGACCTGTGGCACTAGAGGTTGTTAAGAAAGTACATACACAATCTGGTTATACATTGTAGTACTATTATTGTAGTACATACACAATCTGGTTATACATACAAGAGCTGGCGCATATTCAGTGCATGCACTATTTGGAAACTTGGCTACCAAACTCTAGCAAGTTTCTGCTGTCCATGCATGAACTGGCTTTTTTTTTTTTTTTTTTTTTTTTTTTTTTTTTTTTTTTTTGCTCAGAATCTTAGAAATTGGATGAAAAGTGGGGCAAATTTTCTATATTTGTGTAAATTGCACAGAGCACAAATATGTGCAAATTGCACAGAGCACACCATCCTGCCAAGTTTCGTTCTCATCCTCCAAAGATGGAAACGCTAAATCTTTTCCATTAAACTGGTCTAAAATGCATGAGCAGAACAACAAGTTTTTCTGTAACATGCCTGAACAATTTCACTATAAAGAATTTTTAAGGGGAGAAAAGTGCTAACTTCCATGCCAGAAATGCAAAATTTCAACCACAATATCTGAAATTTGGGTAAGTTAGAATGGAAAACTGAAAAAAAGATCCTGCCGAAAGTTAGTGCCACACAATAGTTAGAAGGAATAATGTAGCATAAGACTGAGAAGAACTTCCAAGGTCAATTAACCCAGCTCTCCACTATGCAACTACATTGGGTAATCCCATTTATAAATGCATTGAACTCCAAGTTAAAACTAGTTTCATTATTTGCCTTAACTGCACCTATTAGAAGGCTATTCAAGAGTGTCAGTCCTCCACTGACTAGAAATCTTCTTCTAATTTCTAACTTAGATTTATTCACCATCAGTTTATCCCATTTGTTTGTGTGCCAGCACTGTTTACTAATTTAAATAACTCTTTTTTCTCACTTCTTTACTTCTCTGATGTATTTATAAGGAGAATCATACCCCACATTCAGCAGTACTTCTTGTCCTGCTTATATGTAACTCACACGGTGTTTGATGTCTGCTTTGTACCCTAAGGAATCAAAGATGCCTAAATTCACGTGTGTATCAGTTCAGGTGCACCCAGTGCAGACTGAATACAGAGTGACAGACCTACAGAAAAAACCTTTCATATAGGCAAGTTATTTCAAAACTGACCTGCACAGACCATTTTTCTGAAGTTTCAAGTATTGGCCATTGCACCTGGCTGAGCTTCGTGTGATCTTACCATTTTCCTGTTCCTACAACAGTGCTGACACTTTGTGATGACAGAACTGCCTTTAGTTCTGGCTGTTAAAGAGACAAAAGGTGAGTCCTTTAGCAAACAGCTTCTGGAAGCAGGAAAAGGACATCAGGAGCTTATCATAAACCTCATTAAAAGCTGTTCTGCTCTGTAGGACTATGGGGAGAGAATTCTGTATGAGAGAAAACAGACAGGAGGGAGCAAACGGGTATGAGCTCTATCACTGTGTGGTCCAGTCAGGATAGATGCTACCACACTCTGTTACAGATAACAGGGGCTCTTTATAGCGCAGATGAGAACAATCCTTGAAACACAAAGAAGAAAGCGTTCAAAGAGACTGCATTTCTTGGAGTACCGAATCCAAACTCCAGCTAAGAGCAAAAGAAGAGCCTGGGGAATCTGGGGACTTTGCAATGATAGTTTAATTAGACTAGCCTTATCTGTACAACAAATGTGGCAGCTCTCTGAAAAACTCTGTTTCTTGCTCCTCACTTAAAACTCTATCACTTTCCCCAGCACTGGAATAGCCTTTTGCCTAGTAACAGGCACACTGCCTACGAGTCGGACAATATCTATGCACTTAAACTTGAAGCATTCACCTCTAAATGTGCAGCATTTTTTGTCTAAAAACAGAAAATGTTCTGTAAGATAGCCACTGAATAAGGGGATTCTTTCCAAAAATGCTTAGGAAAAGGTCTATTTAGCACATGTATTTATAGCATATTATTTTACATATTTTGTACCTATCTGACTGGACTTTCTTTTAAAAAATGTCTTATCGCTCTTAGTCTAAATAAAGTCTCTCAGATGACTTCCCATCATCTCTATTTCATTATCCAACTGCATGCTCTTATCTGGATATTTAAATGTTTGTTTAAAATTATTAAGATTTCTCTGTAAAGTTTCCAGAGAAAAAAATAGAAAACTCTTAACTCCACTTTCTCATAGCATAAGAACAAGGGGAGAATCAGTAAGACTGAAAGCAGCAGATGTAGAATTAATTAAAAGAAATATTTTTTATTCAAATAGTTTGATAATTTTACTTTCAAAGGAGATTGCTAAGGACCAACACTTAAAAATATCACATAGGAGTAGGCATTCTCCAGGGATCCGTGGGAAGAATGAATATGTACTGATCTACCCACAACTAGGAAGGGATGTCAGCCTTCGAAGAAAAAGCCACGTATCTCTGTTTAAACTGGACAGCTGAATGGTAGATACCAACACTAAGTCAGACTACAAGAAACAAGCTACTTCAAAGAAAATGATATAGAAGTCCTGCCAGGAAACCTGTACTGATGTACCCAGGAACTGCCTTTAACCAGAGACTCAGTGCCACCATGCAGGGACCCAGCAGCCCCTCCGATCCTTCCAAATTCGCCATCCTTCCTTGCTAAGACCCACCAAAGGTTAGATCTGTAGCACCAGTGGGGTTTCTTGCCTCGAGTGTACTTTGCAGGCCTGTGAAATATATAAGATCTGTGTGTCACTGAGCCCCATGGGTCTCTCTTCTCCTGGAGAGTTTACAAACTCCAATACGCGTTTCATTCACAAGACTTGTAGGCTTTATATAGTCTGTATATTGAGGTCTTCAAGGGGTTTCCTTAACTACATAGCTACTATTTAGCTGTAGACTCTTAATTCCAATGCATGAAATTCAGATTTCTTTACCCAGTATAGGATTTTCTTAATTCTTAACACACTGTGATGAATGACTTCAGCCTTAACAGAGAGGCACCTCTAGAGATATCAAAGGTGGCAGAATCAGTTACCTTTGAAATATCTTAGTTGAACCTGTATGACAGATGATGCTTTAGAAGTGAAAAAGTTTAGATACTCTTGGCAAAGGTAAGAATGCTTTATTTTCCAGATTATCATTTGGAAAGGGGAGAGAGACCGCTCTCAAGTTTGCCCATCTTTTCTTGAAGGGGAAGAGGGGACCAGAAACTTCCCTTCTGGCCACCGACAAAACACAAAATCCGGGAAGATCAGATGTGCTTTGATTTATCAGAAGGACTATTTGGGGGAAAGCAGGAGGGAAATGGCAGGTCCAGGGTGGACAAGAATAATAGGCTACACACAAGGTTAAGAGAGACTAACACTCTGGCTCGTAAGTAATAGCTTCTTAATGCTGGATGTCCTGTGGATGGGGAGGTGGGAGCAGTCCCAGAAACGCTTCGCACTGCACAGACTGACACACTTTTACAGGACAAGGCATGAAAGGCAGCCAGCGGGTGGGAAAGGCCAGCGGCACCCACCCTTTTTGGAGCCCAGGTGAAAGACGCCTGCCAAGGTCAGGCATTCAGTCACCAGGTGGTGTATTTAATTTAAAAGGAGTGTTAACCTTGTTTACACAAAATAACACCAATATGCAGAGAAGCAGTAAATCCATTGTCGTTAAACAGCGGGGAGGCTGGGCTGCGCTGGCAGCCTGCCCGCCGTGAACTCGGCTGGCACCCGCCGAACGCCGGCATCGCAGGCCGCAGAGCCCAGGCCTGTGAACGCTGGCAGCCTCGGCAGAAAAGGCTTTGCGGTATGCCCTTTCTACCCTCCAGTTGACTCTTTACATTCTTGTCAAATATATTTAGAACAAGAGGTGTCCACTTGAAGGGAAACATTTGTTAATCACTTAAATGCAGGAGTCTGGCAGCGCTCCAAGTTTACATTTATAAATATGTAGTATCTGTTTCCAGCTAAACAAGGAACTCCTGACCCCCCTCACCCGCAATCCAGCAAATATATATACATATACAGGAGGGGAACTTGCAAGGGGTTGGCGGGGGGGAACTGGAAATGATGAACAGAACCAGCCCGGCCGAGGCAGGACCAGTCCGCCCCCCCCAGCCCCCCCGCCATCAATTTGTTCTCCGCCTTTGTCTGCAAGTGATGTAGATAACAGCGCAGAAAGAGGATGATGTATCTTTAAGTAATGAACAGATTAAAGTTAAATTCCTGTTGACCGAGACGGTTGTGTTGACATTCCTGTTGTTTACAGGCAGCTGTCTCTACTAATGACACTTTGATAACTGGAGTGAGGCTGCTGTTGGGCAGGGGGATGGGGGCAGGCAGAGTCAGCCGGGTTAAAGAATGCTCTGTTTAAAACCCGGTCATCCAATTAAACATTAAAGCTGGATCAGAGATCGTCGGCAGTGGTGCTATTCGGGAAGAGAAAATTCTGGGCTTCTTTTTTAACTTATGCTCAGATTATGTGGCTTAGAGGTCAGCCTGCCCCAGTTTGCTAGAGGATGCAGAAGATTCCAAGAGTACTTAAAAAAAGCCAGAAAGCAGTAAACTCTGTCAAGGCATACTTGCGCTGCCATGACACAGGCAAGCACACACACAGTCGCCGGCGGCCGGTTGGGACTGGGGTCACGTAGAGGTCCTGCGGGACATCCTCCCTCTCCCGCAGCTTTTCAAACAGGCAGCAAGAGGACGGAGAAAGCTACGAGCGTCCCACCACGGCATCACGATTCCCGTGATCTTCTGCCATCTTCTCCACATCGCTCTGAAATAAGTTGCTTTGCAGGGCACGCTCTGCTGCTGGAGTTTTGTTTACCGCTTGCTCTTAAATTAACATGTTTACCATTAACAGCTCCCCTATTTGGCTGTGGGCTTCTCACCAGCAAGGGCTAAACTGAAATCCTGAAGCCCATTCCTGAAGCCCTTGCTCAGGTCAAATTCCCAAGGGGAACCCATAAAGCCCAAGATCTGCCAGGTGATAAACTTTAGATGTGTAAATAGTCTACTAGATTTCCTCCTCTGGTGAAAATTAATCTGATGCTGAAGCACTCTACCAAATCAATGCCCAAAGAAGATAGCACAGCCCATCACCCCGGGTCAGACATCATCCCCGACTGCCTTTTTGTATCAGCAAAGTTTTGTCCTACTCAGACCTAGAAAGTAGCTCTTCAGATGTTGAAGGCACCTGGCATTATGTCACTGCCTCAAAGTTTCCAGCACTCCAGAGGACCGCTTAAAATGCAGATGCTTCTTTCCCATCTTTTTGTTAATGAAGCCTAAATTTAAGACCTTTAAAACAATGTGATAATGCCTCTTTAACTCCAAATCAAATGCCACATGCTCATTAACTATGGGCATTCATAGAAATCAATGGATTTCTTTTTGAATTTATGAAGTCACTTTAATGGACTTCAAACTCCAAATAAAAGTACCGAAAAGGCAGCATTTCCTTCCATCACTAAAAATGTCACTGCTTCTGTAGAGGAAGCACATTTCATGCAGCAAGAATGTTTACAGTAAACACAAGTTCATTTAAATCAGTATCAGTTAGAGGGAATGTACCTTGCTAAGAAATCTTGGCTCCTTTTATTGAGCCAGACAATTAGAAATTGAATCTTTCTAAAGTTAAGAGCATCGGTTGGTTTGGCTTTCTTTCATAAAACATGTCATTAGGAATGGGAGGAGTGTAGCTGTGTTGCACATACAGTTTGAAATCTTTGGCAGACGGAAATACACATATATTTCAGGTAAACTCCCAACATGCATGCAAAAAAAGCCCAAATCTCCTAACAGCACAGATAATCACCACTGATCTCCAGAAATAAGTCTTGTTTAAAAGTGTCATCTGCGCACATGCCTAACTTTAGCTTAATCCATTCCAAACAGCAGCGTGGTGGCCATGCGCAAGTCAGGCTGTAACCATATTCAGTTTTACCAGACGAGCAGGGTTACATCAGCCCAATTTCCACTGGGAGAGTCTCTAAGTAAAACCTGGAGCTGCTACAAGAAATCACACGGGGACTGAGGCAGTAGCTCCCATCCTCCCCTGAGACTCTGTGTTGTACCAGTGCCTCCGTGTTTCTGATAAGACGCCGGACCCAGGCTCTGACTTATGGCCACTTAAAGATACTATAGCACTTTTCACTCACAGGAACAAGAGTGTCAGAACCGGTGCTTTGGCTGCAGTCCAACTTGGTAATTACTTTCTGCATTTCTAAACATTGCCGGTGTAGATGCAGGCAGAGGTTATTTTCTACTATTGAGTAACACCGAGTCACAAAAAACGGCCAGAAGAGCTGGCTGCATTTCAGTGGGAGTGGGAGAGATCTCTGCAGTCTGTAAAGTGTTTGGGGATCCTTCAAGATGAAAGGTTCATTAACAATTGGAAGTTAATATTAGCATAATAATCAGTCATAGCTCTTCTTGTAAAACCTACTCAAGAGATCCCACGCTGCAGGTTTCCGTTCTCCAGCGTAAATTTATATGTGTTTCCCAATCTGCAATGAGCAGAGTCCAGCAAGAATTATCCATTTGAATTATTTTCCAATAGGAAATGCAGTTTATTAAGAAGCAGGATACTGGTAGGGAAAAAAAGTTAACTGAGCCCCAAATTGCTATTTCTCCATTTGGCGACCAGAAGGCCAGAATTAATTTTTAATTTGTTTGGTCTGAAAAAGAACATATCAATTTGCTGAAATCATTGAAATGTAAATGCTGTATAGTCAAAGACTTTCTTTAAGGAATAAAATTCAAGAAATATCATATTGTGATAAGAAAGGAGATTTAATATGAATATATGCACTCTTGGAAAGGATTGATCTATTTATTGTGGAAAAAATGCAAAAAAAAAAAAATTATATTTTCTAGATTAAATGTTTCAATATTTCTTTTCCAAATAGCATTTTTCTTTTGGAATTCAATTCTATTCAGCAAGTATTAAATAATGCAAATGCTCAGAGAGCCACATAGTTTCAGGTCAAGGTAAATTTTTAGCACTGATTCAAAACAAAAATTTCAACTTGCCAACGATCAAACAAATCCATCTTTCTGTGATTCTAACACATAAAGGTGATGATAGTTACATTATTTGCTATTATTTGCTTCCCATGCAACCGGACATACAATTTCCATGGCAATACATGTGATTTTCACCAGTAGCTTTTTTCTAGAATGAAGTGAATTAATACTCACTATATTGAAATGAACTGGTCTTTGATCAAGGGTACTCTTACCTGTTGACATGTGTTCAACAAGACACATGGAGGGGGGGGGCTGACAATCAAATACAAGTTTGAATAAGAAAATTAGTTCTTTTTCTTTGCAAGAAGCTCCAGTGGAAGAAACTCATATACCTACGCTGTACTACTGCTGGGCTTGTCATGCTGCCTGAAGAGGTAGTTTCAGTAATATCATCAGTTTCTTTAATGAGTACTTTTTTTCCAGCAAGAGAAAAATAAAGCTGAACCTTTTAGGAAAAAAACCTACAGATAATCCACAGGGTGGAATTTTTTTCTGTGTTCTTGTTTTCATTTGCTGAGGTTGTTGGGGTGTTTTATGTCTTGGAAACTTAGACATCAAAAGCAAGTCAGAATAGTTGGACGCTTAAGTAATTAATTAGTTTTGGTCTAAGGTGCAAAAATATAGACAACAAATTTCTTTCACCCTGAAACCAAAGGCAACACTGAAAAACATGAGTGTCCAATTGAAATAAAGCAGACAGGATATTAGCCTTTAAATTAAAATGCAAGTTCTGAAGGAAAAAGCAATTTTCAAATTTATTGAAACAACAGTGGAGGCAAAGAACCCTATTTCCAAAACACACCTGGAATGGGAAAAAACAGCAAAATTGGTAAATATTGTGCAAGTGAGTATGTTCTCAGGTTCCATAATGCACTGTAAGACATTGGTATTAAAAGTCATTCCCAGAACAACTTTTTATTTTTATTAATTAGTTCAATCATTCAACAATTAGTCACAGGTTTGATGTTCACTTTTGCTGATCATTTAGATTTCAAAAGCTGAGGAGGGACCGAACTACAGCAATTTCATCTTAATTCAAATGCCACCCTTCTTACTGAACCTTGTACATTAGTTGGGGTTTTAGTTAGATTTATTGTGCTACGAGACAGAGTTTTCACACGAGAAAATGGTGTCTTGATTAGTACTGAATGTGCATCATGAGAGATTCCTTGGATTACAAAATAATGACCAGTTTCAAACCAGCACTCCTGTGTCTTTTACCTTTATAACACTATCAACCAACTGAGTTGACACAAATTACCTCATTTTGGCTCTGACGCATCATTTTATTTCCATTTACCACTGACTTAAGCACACATAATTACTAACTTAGGTCACAAACAAATGTGACGGACAAGTTTCACACTGAGCAAAATGCTTTATTACATGGCATTACTATCAACCTAAGTTAATTAATTAAAATTAACATAAGCTGTTGGCTAATTGCAGCCCAGGAGAAATTCTACTGCACCCAATGGTATAACATTGGAAAATTATCACAATATTTTAAAGCTTGACAAGTTCCAGTGAAAAGCTGAACGCGAATAGAAGCAGGTTACCACGGTAAATAGACCAATGCTGACTTTTAGCATGGAAATATGTATACCTTCAGCTTTGCAGTTGGTGCAGAAGAAGCAGCGGCAATGCTATTTTGAAAATTTCTGTTTACACTGCAATACAAACATCCTCTAAATAAAGTGGATTTCTTCAGCAGTCTTCTGACCACAGCTGCATGAAATATAACTTTACTGATAGCAAATGCCAAAAAATTATATTAATGTAAAAAAAAATTATATTAAACTCTTCTGTGAGGAAGTGAAGAAGGGGAAAGCGAATCGGTATATTTCATTTATGTGACTATAAGGCCCAGGGGAGATTGGTTTAGTTACATTGCCTAAACAGAAAATGGCAGCTCCATAAAGATATTTAGGAACCTAATTCTTACTTGGGTGCCTATCTGCCCTTTAAGTTTATGGGAATTTAAATCCTTAAGTCCTTCTGTGGCCTGCTTTCATGTACTTCCCTGGTGATGGGACATTCGTAAAAATTAAGCAGTTTTTTCCATTTATTAGAATTTTGTTCACAAGAAATAATTAAACAAGAGATGGATCCACCTATGGTATTTTGAACACCCAAAATTCAAGATGCCAATGAGAATCCCCGTGATCACCAGAACCACCAAGGAGGTGTAATGGCTTGCTCTAACGCGTACACTTCCACTCCACAGCTGTCTGGCAGTTGAAAGATCTTGAAATATCACCACCTTTGATGGGCATGAGACACTGCAGCAGATGGACAGAGAAGAAGAAAACCTGAGTTTTGAAAGGAGAGTTTCCCATCCCAGGCAGTCTGAGCAGCCTCCCCTCATTTCGTGGTGCTGCTCCAGGCAGGAGTAGTGAGCATGTAAAGATAATTTGGGGGCTGTAATGAATCACAGTGAGTGTAAACAGAGGAAATATGTCTTTACCTCCTGAGTAGGTGCTTGTGGCATTTCTCTCTCCTGCGGTTGCAGTGAGCTGCCAGGAATGCTGGCCTGGCCAGCCCCAAACTCACAACTGCAAGGGACTTTTTCATTCCATTACCAACAGAAGATCTTAGATTCATAGAATAATTTTGGTTGGAAAGGGTCTCTGGAGGTCATACGGGTCCAACCCTCTCACTCCAGACTGGTCCAGCTTCCAGGTTAGATCCAGGACACCAAGTTGCAGTACCTCTCTGGAGCTTCTGCCTATGTATGTACAGTAGGTAGCCACCGCGTTTATTAAAACTCCCAAGCCCATTTGCCGGAAGCAGCTTCTGTTAAGCAAGGCACTACATTTTTGTTCTGTTAATACAATCTTTTACTTATCTGCTGTCAAATGTATAATAACTAAAGCTGTTGATATAGCTGCTTAAAACCAGCACATTAATTTCAATTAAACTGAAAAATGCAGAGGGGGGTGAGACTATGAGGTTAGCAAGTTTATGGGAATATATTAATCGTTGACCTGGGCAATATTTAATGCCGTTTGTTCTCATGTCCATTCCACACTCACTGACCAGTATACTGCTACCTAAATGTCTATTCCTATTTACCCCAGAGTCACACTAACCTAAGCAAACTACTGTCCCCTTGGCTTGCTTTACAGGCAAACAATACCCAGTATTGATATGCCTTTCTGTATTTTGTTTTTGTTTTACAACCTTATAAAAGTCTGCTTTTCTATTTAATACTGCTTTTTAAGTGAGTTAATGCTAGAAGAAATCAGAATGCATTATCTATATCATCTTTATTGCCTCTTGGTGTTTTGGTATTCCTGGGATGATTTCACTTCCTAATGAACCTCCAAGCCTGAGACAGTTGAGCCATCTAAGAAATATATCTTGGTTTGGTCTCCTACCCACTTGGCAGGCTGTAACTTGTGGCAGCACTGAAGCATAGTAACACTTTGAAAGGTAACCATAACCTGGTTATGTTCACACTTATGCAGCTTTTGTTCCCTTATTTGTGTCCCTCATCTCTTTCTCATTTTCTTCAGCAAAGTCCAAATTTTACACGCATTTCTGCAAATAATTTTTTCAGGGTACTGCTAATGCACAGGGGAAAGGTTTGCCTTCCAGGAACCCCCCACCTCTAGGACAGACTGACAGTTCACAAGCTTTTCCCTGGCATCACTCCTGTACGTTGACACCAAAGCTCCCACACCAGATCTCCACCCCACCCATGGAAACTGGCGCAATGTCAGCTGCTTCCTAGTTCAAGAACCAGTGAAAGAATTAGGCCTTTTGACAGCAAAACCAGGAGAAATTCATTAGCATGATAAACCACAGAGACAGCTTTTGTATTCATCAGGGTCACAGGCATCCTTATTGCCCCTTTTTTTACACTATACTTTGGTGAAAATGCCAGGCTCAGCAAGCCTGATGGTTAAACTTCTATGGCCCAGATATTTCCTTTCACTTTTATTGCAAGGTGGAAGATTAAATCCATGTTAGTCCTTATTTGTCCAGAAGTCAAAAATGTCATGAGAGTCATATAATGGTCCCTTAAATTGACTATGAACTAACCCTACAGATATCCCATGCAATGAGGTCTCCTGGGCTAGCAGAGCAGGGTAGGGAGTGTGTGTCTGATCATGTTGTCTCTAATGTTTTGGCTGGTAGGTGCAGAGATCTGTTGCTGAAATGTACTGCTGAATTTTCCACTTAACACTCTGAAGATTTACACCAAGGCTATTGTACTTTGGCTCTCCTCCATTGCCTCGGTCCTGTAAGCAACCACTGAAAGCACAAACCCCCCTAGACTAGCCTGCTACCATGAGCTTAGATGCAATATGAGGATGCAAAGGTGTGGAAGAAAGACCCAAGTACAGAAACAAGAAGCAGAGTATCTTTTCTAATGTATTTATAATTCTTATTTTTGTTGCATTTGATGTGGTAAATCCCAGAGAAAGATGGGGGGGGGGGGAAAAAAAAGCAAAAAACAAAAAAAAACCAAAAAAAACCGAATAGTTTGGTTATTTTATTCCTAACAAAAAATCTGTAATATTTTTTCTAAGGTTGGTGTATCATGAGATTCCTGTTCTGCTCTTTCCGACTATTGACAAAAGTAATCATGCATGTTGTGAGTTGAGAAAGTAATATTCTTTGTCTTTCTAACAAAGACTTTAGTCCTACAATGATGGGTCAAAGGATTGCACACTGACCTCCAAAGGGAAAAAAAAAATCTCCCATAAAACTAAATGTCTTTCAGAGTTACAATTATTTGCAATTATCTAATTCAGCATAAAAGGCAAACATGATGTCACAGGGTCTTTGATACTATAAAAGGCTCTTTTTGTGAAAGGCCTTTGATCCCTACTAATCCACACGCCAGGTATTGCTGATTTAATTGCCTGAAATGTAAATATAAATTACTGAGCAGATCTTTGTGCTAATTTTATTTATTGCAATTGTTTTTTTAATAGATTTTTTCATACTCAGAAGTGTTCTGTTGCATTTCTATAATATTTTAATGAGCTCTGCATAGATACTTTTAATTATATAGAAAAAGTAATAACCATTCTGAACTTGATAACATTTGCTCAGAAACACATGCGATTGAGGGAACAGTACTGACTTCATCACATATGCAGTTGTGTGTCTGTGTGTGTGTGTGTATGGATGTGTGTTCTGCAGGAAAATAAATCATATCTTCCTGAATATGTCTCAGGAGTAAAATTTCTCACATTTAAAACATATGCAGGCTTCAACTTTTAATCCCTGTTGAAAAAATGAGGTAGTTTATGCTATTGATACAAATTTTTTTCTCAGACTGTCCGTCCTTTCAGTTCTTTTAATTCTTTATCATCTTATTTCTTTTGGAGCCAATAGCATACCTGTATTGCCACACAAGTGTAGCGTAAAGAGAAATTGAAGTTGATTTTGCATGACAAAAACTTAATATAAAATTGATGTAGTGGAATAGTTAATTCAGGGCTACGTGTGTAAAAGAAAGAGCAAAATAGTGAACAAAAGTTTCTAAAAATTGCTTCCTGCAAGCAGTCCTTGTGCAATCTCCCCTGCAGACCACACAGCTATAGGCTGTAAAGAGCCTCTCCCATGAAAAGCGAGCTTCAGCAGTGTGAATATTTCCTCATCCACATAAGGAATTCTTGGTAACCCTAGTGAAATAAAACAAAAGGATACTAGCTGTGGAAAGCCTCGATGCCTTTTAATTATACATGGTATTTTAGTATTACCAATTAATATGCATTCTTCTCACAGGAGTCTAAAAAATTAGCAGGAAGCAATAAGAATGATTTTACCACACTAAAAAACTGAGCAAAGATTTGCACTAAAATGACAATCTGATCCTAAACAATGACAGCCATTGTCTTGCAATAACATCTGAAAATTGAGAAGTTGCTGGCCTGAGGTGAATCTCAGGGCAGTGAACACAACCAACTTTCAAAACATTATTAGCTAACATCAATAACTCTATCTTATTAAAATCTCCAGTGATAGCACACGTAAAATCACCTTTGTTAATGGAATACAAATACGCCTTCCTCACTGCGCTGAAATCAGGCTAAATCTTGCTTCGGAAAACATCGCAAGCAAGTAGGGGGTTTGGAAGAGGGGGCACTCAAATATTAACACCAGTCAATGACATCAGTGTTAGAAAAGAAAGGAAAAGAAAGGCAGAAAAAAAAAAGAAAGAAAAAAAAGAAAGGAAAAAGAAAACTCCAATTAGAAGTATCCTGGGGTTATTAGAGATAACACTGCTCATATCCAATTAAGATGAAAACCATTTTACCAGTTTAATGTGCCACCTCTGGCAGTTTTGGTTTATTAGTTTTATCAGACTTCAGAACTGAAACTCACAGTGATATGTATGCTGTGTACTGGAGAGATAAATGTTAAGGCTTAGAGATTAATTAGTATAGAATAAGATGCTTGAAACATTGTTCCTTAACCATGGGCATTGTGCAATTTCTTGGGGAAAAATACTCTTTTTCTGAGGCATTCCCTTCAAAGGGTTACTTTGGATATTGTGGCAGGAAATTACCTACCTGGAACAAGGAGATGTGTTAACTTGCTTTGCTACCCATACATGCAGGTGTGTCAGACACACAACTAACCCAACACAAAACCACATTTCCATGCTGTGAAGAAGATGCTGACCTCAGATCAAAAGCTGAGAGCAGGGTGGTTTGAGTGGTGGACTCTCTCAGCCTCTGGTTCACCTGTTGAACTCAAGATTGTTTCAGTTTTACCAGTTCTGTCTCACCTGTCTCTGTATCAAGGAGGCAAATGGTAAAAAAAAAAAAAATCAAACACGCTGTTTCTTTTAACATCTGGTGTTTCATCAGCAAATGTTACGAGAGAATCCTCATGTAAAGGCTATGAAGCAAAAGGAAAATCTCTTACAAAATATGGAGCAGGACCTAAGAGTAGAGATTAGATGGAGGAAAAAGCTAGAATCTGGTTATTGTGGAGATGAAAACTCATGATTGCTTCCATACTGAATAATCACCAGAACAACTAAAATCACCAGAGTGCTCTACAGACCTCTAAAGACTAAGAAGTTGGAGCAGCATATTTGTACAAAGCAAATTCTTCCTCTAAGAGGACAAAACTCTCCTGCAGCATTTCCACAACTTCCTCCTCTGGGTGGATCAAAAGTAGCTTTTATTAAGCCTACTTCCTAACCAGGATAAAATTAGCAAGTTTGAATGAAATATGGAAATTTGTAGCAGAAGTCTTTCCTATTTTTTTAAACTGAAAATTTTAAGCCAGAGAAAGCACTGAAGACTGTTTGAGGTCCCATTAATCTAAAATGTGAAACACAGCTCAATTTTTAAATCTATTCAAAATAAATGCCTAGAAATTTAATGATCTGAAAAACAACTGAAAAAGTCCTATGCCAGGTAAAGAGAAGCAAGTCGTCTTTTTCAGTGTCTGTTTGCAGGCACTATATCAACCTCCTTGACTCATTTAGGTTGCAAATCTCAATTTAACAGTGAAAGAGTTGAGAAGAGTTTGTTACAGTTCTCAAGGAATAACTGAGAAATAGATTTTTGACTTCTTGATCAGGCAACCTCTTTAAGAATTTTAATTGGCTTAATCAAGGTGAGTTATAACAATGTGATTTTAAAAAAAAAAAAACTAATTCAAGGATGCTAGTGTTATGGAAAAACACACCCCTGAATATCAGGGTATATGATGAATCCAGAATTATGGAGTTCACACAAGTAGAGTTTATGCACAAGATGAACTATAAGAAAGTTTACTGATTTTCCAGCACTGAAACCTTAAAGTTGATTACAAGAAATCATGAGCAGTGAGGTTTCTTACAGACCAATGCAGCTTGAGAAGAAAACACATTTATATATGCATGTTTATATATATATACAAACATAGACATATGTATTGTTATTCTTTATCAAAAGCTCTACTTCATGTATTTATTGGTACTCTACTTCCGGCATTTTAAAAGAATTTTAAAATCTACCACAGGACTAGAGACCAAGTACAGTGCAGTTCTAATCCCACTACTGTCACCAGTTTTCTCTATGGGCTGGAAAAACGGAATCTAGAACAATGAAACTTAGATGACATACAGTAGTCTAATGGCAACTAATACAGAGTACTTTTAAAACATTTCAGTTATGAGCATTGACATTGTATATTTTATCAATGACTTACTAATGTTCTGATTGTTGCTGCTGCTCTTATTTTTTCCAGTTTTTGATTAATACAGGTCCAAAGTTTGAGAAACATTTTCATGAGAGCATTTTCTTTCCCTGCTAGCAGAAAAACAGTACCAAAAGCTTGTAATTTCATAGCATTTTTAATCAATACATTTAATAAATAAAATGGAGCCTCTAATATCAAATTAACAAATAAAAGCTTTCATCCCAGGATCAATTTTGTATATTCTTAACTCAAAGTATCTAAAGAATTAATTTCAAGGTTGAAACCGTCACACTTATTTTCACCATCTTCAGTGTTCATTTCACTGCAGAATAGACTGCCCCTTCTTCACAGCCACCAAAAAAAAAAAGCCCTGAAAAATATCTCTGCTTGTTTAGTCACTGTGATTAATCTAGCTGAAGGTACATGAACAAAAAGAGAAGGGTCTTGAAGTCAAAAGGCCCACAGAGTAGCTGAATCTTTGATTGACTTCAAGCAATGTATCCAATTAATGTCCCCCTTCTGCTAAAATCCCTACAATAGTTTCCCTATTTCTCAATCTATTTCTCTCTGAAAGAGTTTCATGTCCACCCACATATAAGGCCCATAATTTGTGGCTAAATGGCAGCTGCAGCTCAGTGCTGGAGGCCTTTCCTCAAATTGGTCTTTAATTGGTATAATCAGGAGCTTGAATTATTGGTTCAACCAAAGGAAAAGTATTCATTCGAACCAACAGGATCGCTCTCTCTTTTTCTTTTAAATTAGCAATAAATTAATGACTTTTCAAGATGTTAAAGAGAAACTAAAACCTATGCACAAAAGATGGGATTCATTAATAAAAGCCAGTCAGTTTCATTCTCATTAAGGAGAAGAGCATTTAGGCAGCGACTTAAAGTCTTTAAAAAAAAATAGCTAGGGAGAAGCAGTACAGACTTGGGTGGGTACAATTGAAAATCAAGATAACTTGAACCGTGACCTGAAGAGATCATCAACCTAAGAGGACTTTGGACTGGCTTCCTTTATCCCATACAGCCTCTTTTCTTTTGCAAATTCTGCTGAATTGTGACAGGTTTTTTTGTTTGGGTTTTTGGGGTTTTCTGGTTTGTTCTAAAATGTCAGGCGCCATCTTTTAATCCTTAAATGTAGCTTGATAAATTAATTCCAGAAACTGAATGCAGTTGAAGGGCAGGAATTGGATCAACCATTCCTATTATCCTGAAATGGACTCTCCTTCAAAAGCGAGCTCCTGTAAGGGCTCAGGTTGTGTCCTTCCCTCTGTTTATTTAGTGCCTGGTTTTAACCAAAGAACTCATCTTGATCGGAGCCTTCAGTCTTTAAAAACTTTTATAAACATTTATGTGTCAAAATCATCTGCTTTTGTCAGAAAGCCAGAGCATATATATGCTATAATCCCAGGACTTCTGAGCTGTATCCTTTTCCTAATAACCATGGCTGATTTGGGATTGTTAAAATTAAAAAATTATGGTTACAAAATGCAAGGCTCATCACCTCCTCTGAAGATTTGTAAGCAGGGCAACTCCTTTCCTTGATTTGGGTAAGAGTACTTAAAGTGATGGCAAATAAGCGTTCACTAATAAATGCAAAGTTATGGCTGTGGACAGCCTAACTGTGGCCTTCATCTCCTATGTCAACAGCTACCTACGTAGCGAAGGTCAGAAGGAGAACTCAGTAGAGTTCCCATTGCTTCAGCAAGTGGGGAAAGTGCAGCATTTCCCTTCTTCCTGGGAGGACCAGGAGGGAGTAGCGCAACTGTGAGATCCCTCCGTACTGGAGGGTTAGCAAGTAGGGATGAAATCCCTTCCAGACTCATTTGTCAAACAAGAGCATGAGTGTACAGCAGTTTGCAGTAATACAAGAGCATTGTTTGCTTGCACTCTAAACAGAACGGGATTTACTATTCCTGTTCAACATGTCCAGAAAAACTTACAACATCTAAAGAGTTAATAGACATCTGCAACATTTGCAGCGTTAATATTTTCTGCCTTTTCACAGGAAGTACATCTTCCAGTTTGGTCTGGATCAGGGACACAGACTCAAGAAGGAATAGCCATAAAAGGTCCCATGTATTCAGATACACTTCCCCTTTAATTGTCATCTCCTCCAAATTAGTTAAGCATGAGGCCATCTCATTTTCCTGCATGGAGATGATGAAAAGAAGAAGAGAGCTGCCCTGTGCTCCAGCTATGTGGAGCAATGGAAATCATAGAATCATAAAATGGGTTGGGTTGGAAGGGACCTTTAAAGGTCATCTAGTCGAACCCCTCTGCAATGAGCAGGGACATCAACCTAGAGGCAGGGTTTGTTCCTCCTCCTATCCAGCCGCAAGCTTGCTCCTGTGAAGAGATCTGTTATGCTCAGGAGAAGCAGTGGTCTTGTGTCAGGAAGTCTTCAGCTACTGTTGCTGCAGACTTCAGCAGTGAATTGGAGCTACCATCCGTTTGCTGATTATATTGGACAAAAGAATCAAAATTACTATCTACAGCTGAGTCATGTGCTCTTTTAGCTTCCCCCTTTGGAAGAGAAATTTTTCAACCACTTCTTGCCAGGTCTCAATCAGAGCCCTTCTTAGCTGGAATTACAACAAATAGGAAAATAACGGTGCTTACAGCATTTAATTATCATGACAGAAATATTATTGTAGTCTCTCTTGGCCCTGACATGGGGCTAGAATTCCTTAAGGTGACATTTCCAAGGCACAATGAAACATGTTTTACATGAGATTCCTTAAAACCCATCAATTATGCATGCTACAAAAAGTTGTTATTGTACCCTGAGGACATGATCCAAACACCAATTGTGGTTATTGGAGATCCACAGGACTTGGATCAGATCCTGAATCAACTGTATGGCCAGCTATCAAAGTAATAGCTTTTTTCCTTCATTTTCTGACTACAGTCTTTAAATGTTGAATCTTCCTCCTTTACTGTCTTAAAAATACAGATAAAATCTCTCACTTTATGAATATTTTTACCTTTTTTTTTCTACTTGGATAGATTAGCAAAACTCTTTGTATTTTATAATTTCTGAATTAAACAGTATGTGAGTGCATGTGTGTGTATGTGTGTAAGAAATCCCCAAATATGTTTGTAAGGTCTCCAAAAAAACCCTGTATTTTCACACCTCTCTATCTTTTCATTAATTAAAAACAGGATACTCGGTATCAAACAAAGTAAAAACCAGATATTAAGAACATTAGCCACATAAGTAACATAAAGCAGCTTGGTACATGTGCTTTTTTCCCCATGTTTTATTAGAAGTCAGATTCCTGCCCAGAGTAAAGGGATGGAGCGTTCTTTCATTCAATGAAGTTCGACCAACTTGCCTCAGGTTTCCTCCACTCACATGTTACTACCAGGAAATTATTTACAAGCCTCTTATCAAAAGTTCTTTTGATGTCTAAGGGAGTTGTGAGTTATTTCGATGCAGCCCTTCTGCATTCACCACCTTGTCATAAAAGTTAGAAAGATTGGCAGAAAAATACCCAATAAGAGACAAGTTTGGTTAATGCAGTGGATTAGCGATTGCTTTTTTTTTCCTTCCCCTCCCTTTTTAAATCTGAATATTTAACACCAAGAGAGGAACCCGTCCTGTTTTTCGGCTGGAATAACAGCAGTTTCTGTTTCTAACCTGGGAAGAATGTGATGGGGATTGAAAAGCACCCCTGTCCTATTGTTAGACTCCCCCAGCACTGATCCTTGCTTTTAACATCATAATGAAGGATGCTCTTTAGTGGATTATCTTGAGAAGGGATTAACTCCTTCAAGACTTCTTAGGAGGCAAGGTGTTTTGAGCCCTAAATACACACCAATTGCCTGCTTAACTTTTCATCTTATTTTGAAAACTGCCCAGCTGGAATTCAAATTCTTTTCCATAGAGCTGAATTTTCTTAGTAGCAAAGTTTGAGTCAGGGGCAGCAGATGCTAAAAATAAATACAGTTCATTTAATCGTGTGCAGCCAAATGTTTCGGATACTTTGCCGAGACAGGCATGGCAAGATAAGACTCAATCAAAACTTTGCTGCAAATTCAGCAAAGCTTTAAATTCTGTCTTTGTCGCTCAGGCACATGAAATAAGTCTCCATGGCCTAAACTCTCTTAGAAGGCTTTCTTTTTAGCATGACAGAAAGACATAACATAGACAGATAGATAGATAAAGTACTTTCCATGACACTCATATAGATTTCTTTTTTAATTTGTATTAATATATCACTTCTCTAAAGAATTAATAGGGCTGCCTTGGATGTGCTTTGTGATATTTATGCTGTAGGCAGATATGCATGTACACCCACGCAGATGTACACACATAGAGATACATACACCCATGTGGATATACACACCCATATATCACTCACAACCCTATTAAAACATGTGCATATATATATATATATATATGGGATTTTGCTGCTCTACCTTGGCTTTCAACAACATCATTATCAGCATTGTTTTATGACACATTTGCTGTAGCATACAGAATGCCTAGTCCAAAAAAAAGCACTGAAAAGAGGACTAATTGCTCTATAATTTATAATCAAGTGACTTCTTCAACCTATGCTTCTTTATCTTAATAACCATTCATTTGTGTCTGCCTAATTTATTGGAAGTGAAATCTTGTATTTGTTCCACGTTCATCTTATCCCTCAGCTAACCTTGTCTCCATTATTAACCTACTCCATTGTTTCATATTCCACTTGGCAAGGAAGAAGGGAGATTCGAGATTCCCCCAAAGTTTTTCTTCCTTTCTTGTTACTTTTCACTTTACTAAAAACCTGTGTTCTGCTAGGCCTGAAGTATAAAAACACTTCTTTTTGTTGACAAGGGGTTTTTTTTTTTCATTTCTGCAGGACTGGCTGAGGGGATGGGCATTTGAAGTGTACTTTTCACAGAAAAACAGAAGAAACTTTTACTTGGGTTTTTCTTCTCTTTTAAAGGAGGGAAATTCTCAGCTTTCCTGTTGTTCTCCCCCTGGTTTTTGTCCTTTCTTTTTGGCACTTTCTGCAGCTACAACATAGATAATTTGCAACTTCGTAAACAAGTTTTTTCAATTGGATTACCTAGCCTGGTATACAAAACAGAGTTTGCTAAAAGCAACCAAATAGGTGATTCTGAGGGCAAGTGAGTTTTCTCCAATTTTAAGAAATGGAGAAGACCCAGGTGCACTCTTATTGTGAGCTAAATGAAATACCCTCTTATTCATTTTTGTAATAATAACTGTATTCCACAGACTATGCTTTAATTGTAAATAATCCCCCACATTCTTTCAGTGTAAACTCTTTAAGGAGTCATGAATTTTATTTATACTCTCTCACTCTTTGAGAGTCTTTTGTTTATTTGCTGTTTAGTTCTTTGTGAAATAACACTCCCAGAAGAAAATCCCCCTCTCTGCTTAAGGAATTAGCCCAGAGACAAAAGCAGGGAATTCTTTAAGCCTTGTTTTGTGCTAAGAGAAATGTTTGACATTTCTGTGGAGAGGTGTTTAGTTTGGATTCATTAGGTCTTAGGGACTCTTTTCTCTTTTTTGGCCTTTCAGTTTCTGTCACTGTTTTTTTTCTGTGTTTGGTAGACTGAAGAGAATTTACCAATGTGTAATTAGGTTTCCTACATTTGAATAGCAAAATCCAGTTGTGTTTTAAATAGGCAAGCTAAGCATTCCCCTCAACCAGCAGGCCCAAACCTGAAACCTGCTTTGTGAGCGGACGAAAGAACGGCAGAAGGAAGAAAAAGGCTTCCCCAAGGTTACTTAATGCTTGAAACAAACACCAATAAGGCTCCACTAGTGCAACTCCATCGGTTGTAGCAAAGTGGGAAGCTGTGGTCTTGAAAAACAGTTTCCCTTAAAACTGGGCGTTACAATGGTAAAAACATATATGCAATGCCTGACATGTTATTGCTTCCTTCCTCAGGTTTGTGTGGCTGGAAAATTATCAGCATAAATTGATACTGTGTAATATTACTTTTAATGGTATATAACAGCTTTATAAATAAGTTCCATCAAATTAGAATCATTAGCTCAGCCTGGCATATTTAAACAGTTTGTCAAAAGCAACACAACAGATGATCCAAGGGCAAAAATACATGGCAAATAATGCCTAAAGTTGCATAGCACAGAACTTTTATTCTGGTTATGAAACACAGGTAAAGCTGTTAGGAGGAAAATGGGACTGTGATTCTAAAACAAAAAGAGTAAATTGTGGGTTTGTAATAAGAGATGAAGAGGAAGCCGTCCGCTGAAGCAGCTGTTTTGATCATTTTGAGCAGTTTGTGTCGGTACTAGCACTGGGCTGCTTTTCTTTTGAAAATGGCAGAAAGGAATGTGCTGGCAATTTCAAATTTTTTTCTTCCCAGATTCTTATCAAAGTGAGAAAATCATCCAAACTGATCTTTGCTTAAACAGTTTCCATTTTCAAGCAGTCAGCAAATTTCCAGTGAATAAGGAATTTTCTTTTAAAAAAATCCCAGTAGACGACAATTTGAAACCTTGTTCTTAGCCAAAGCTGTGTTTGTAGGCAAAAAACAGCCTGAAGTTGCCCACTGGGGCTGTGCAACATAGTGGAAAATCAGAAGGTTAAAGACCAAGCAGAGTACAAAAAAAATCAGCCCTAGAGTACACATATGCCATCCCCTAGACATTAACATGGAGGTTTTACCAAATTTATCTTTGTACAGAAGCTTTACCTCATTTCTCAGTCCACTTCTTTAAATGTAAATAGGCTGTTAAAGGACATTTTTAATAATGAGTTCCCTACTTATTTAACCATTTCATTCAACATTGCCCAGATTTATTGACTGTCAGAGCTTTCTTCCTTTTCTGTTTTCTCTGGGACTTCCCTTCTGGGTGAGGAATGTCACTGCTGAAAAACAATGTTATTTAGCTGGCTTTTTAAAGCTACAATAGTTATGAACTCTAGATCATTTTTTATTTACTAACTGACTGCTGCCAAATACAGCCAATTCATCTGGTGGAAAGACTTCGTGCAATAGCTAACAAATCTGGAATATTCTTCATTGGTATATCTGGCAGTAACCACCTGTTGCGATGCCAAACATACAGTGTGAAACATATCTGGATGTTGACAGACTTCAGTTTCATTGCAGAGCATCACTGCTATAACATAAAAGTTTGCTTTTCTGCCTTTCAAATATGCTGAACACCTGCTCCTCTCATTGTTCTCCTATTTATTATTGCTTTTTTGTCTTTAATTCAAGTCATAGTTGTGTTTTCTGATTGATAGAAGAGCTCTCTGGAGTCTTTCCACTGACTTCAGCGATTTTGATACTGGTCTCAGAGGTATAGGTGCATAGGCTTTTTTAGCTATGTATTATCTGCACAGCCTTCTGCCTGTATGTACTGATATGCCATTTGAGACGTTACAGTTTCCCCCACAACACAAGCAGAGATGACCTAGAGCCCATGAATCCTCTCCTTGAGGAACAAAAGATGCTGAAGGAAGCCGTTGAGAAGTAGCAACTGGTTACTATAGGGCTGGGTTTCACCATAAATGTCCTCTTTTCCACCCAAAACTTTCACCTTGGCAGAATTTGAGAGCCTTGGATATTTATTTAGGGTTTGCATAAATTTCACAGCTATACAGCATCTGGCTGTCCCAGCCATGGCCAGTACAAGTGGTGTACAGAGATGCCCTGTGCATGCACAGCAAATCTGAGACCCTTTGGATGGATGCATCAGATTTACTGCATATGCTCAGGTCTCCTGTCAGCAAGCGTGCACTGGAATCTAGAAGCAAGTGCTTCTAGAGAGCCTACAGCTGCTGGGAAAAGGCACTGACAAAAGTGTGGGAGCATGTGGACTTTCCCCCTTTCCAGGAAGAAGCCCTTACAAGGGAGACTTAAGAAGGGACATGACACTTTCCCTGCTGTCATACCCAGAGGTCCACAACGGACTCAGAGGACTTACTGCATATGTTCCTGATGAAGAGAATATTGGGATTTCCTCTTGCACAGAAAAACACAAGTGTTGTTTGTTTGTTCATTTGCTTTTTTGTTTTAAGACAATTTGATGAAAGTATTTTGGCCCTGAAATAGGCCAAAGGCAATTCAGTCCTGCCTGATGCATTCTTTCCACTTCTGTAGGCTGTGATATATCTTGTATGATGTTACAAGATCCTCCTCTTTGGCTGGAAGAAGAAGGACACAACTCCTTGTGGATGAAGTCCAGCCTTTAGCAGAAAATGGGAGCACAGGAGATGTGTTCTGTGGACTACCTTCAGCAGGCAAAGTGCCTGCATGGAAAACATGGTATCTTGGGTCTACTGAGCAGTAGAAGTCCTAGCTGGATGCATTAGTACTACTTCCTAGAGATTCAAAGTATTACAAAGCCCTCTTCAGCGAATGTATTAAAATTCCTATCAAAGTTGGGTTCATGCATATCAACATCCTTTTAGACAACTTAGTGCAAGTTTATGCTCATAGTACCATCAAAACAGCAGTATGTTAGGATGCAAAAGTAAAACTTAAGAAACCAGTGCCGATCATATTACAATGCCATTAAGAAAATAGAAGGTGTAACATCAATTGAAGCAATGTTCTTTGTTCTTTCTCTTAATTTTAAAAAATATGAACAACTGATGATATTCAGTTAATATATGGAAGGAGGCAGGGGCCTGTCTCATTAGCCTCAATAAGTTTTGGATCAATTTTTCATCTCCGATTCGTCAATTTTTTTTAATAAAAGACTGTAATTATTACTATTAAGGAGGAGAAAAAATAAGACTTTAGACAAGAATAATCTTTAGACATAAAATAATCTTTAGCCATAAACAAAGAGAATAATCTTTAGATATAAAAGAAATCACAATTTCATTATTTTTCCTATATTTCCTGTATTCCAACATTTCCTGTAAGGCAGTAGCCCTTTCATGGCAGTGCCAGTAGTAGAACTTTAGAAAAGGTGCATAAAATCCTGGATAATTATGGAGTGAATTTCCTCCTTAACTCTATTAGTCAGTAGTTGGCTTCTGTCCTGAAGCATAATTGTTTATATCCCTAATGTATGGTTTCATCCTGTGTAATGTAACTGCGGATGGTCTCATTATCCATATAAGTGTTTAATAAATCCCTTTAATCCCGCTAAACTCATGCCTCAAAGATACTGTATTTTGTGGCAGTGAGTTCCACGTGTTAATTAACTACTACATAAGAATGATCCTGAGTATAATTTTTGGAGAATTTTTTGTTAGAAGGTTCACGTAAATTCACTTTGACACCAGTTGTTGCTGTTTCTTCTATTTTTGTAACAATACCCTAGTTCATCAATCAACTAGTAAAAAACTAGTGTTTTCCAAACAGTTAATTTTAATTGGGTATTTTAAAGTATTCACAGAAAATGGATGCCTGCTCTGTCTTCAGCAGAGATATCATCAGACACCAGAATTGCTCTTATCTGTTTCATGCACAGAAACACGAACACTAAAGGTGAGCCCAGTTAAGGTGGGGTGTGATTTCTCAGATGGTTAGCAGATGGTGCCCCAGGAAAGCAGTATCCTGCCTTTTTGAGAGGCAGCACCTCCCAATTCCTTGGCAAATTTTGCCTCCTGTTTGGGATACAACACCTCAGCCCAGGAGACCATCCTGGACTGGCTGCTGACCTGTCTTCTGCCTCGCAAAGGTCATCTTCTTCCATGGTCTTAAGCCAGCACACGCTGTTCTGGCGATGATTGTTCACCTCCAAATTGCTATACAATATTCTTTGGTCATGACATCTCTTAAGATGACACATAAGGAAAAAAAGCTTTAGAGCCTATCAGCATCATATTTAGTAGATCTAACACCACTGGACAAATCTGCAATGTCTTTAGGACACCAATTAAGTTTTGGGAAGCGAAGGAGTCAGGGTGCTGGGCTCCAGCGCTGACCCCCGCTCTGGCATCCTCCACCTCGCCTTTCCGTCTTCTCAGGAACTACTATTTTCTTTTCCAACCCAAGCCTTACCCCTCCTATGAAACTAAATTATTTCAGAGACTAAAGATTGAAGGTAAGCTATGTAAATGGTGAAGGCTGTGATATCTAAGGCATCCAGACGTACCGGAAAGAATATAGGCTGATTTCTAAAAGAGGATTGCAGCCACCAAAAAAAAAATAGTTTGGATATTCATGCAAAGAAGTAAAAACTCCTCAGAAGCTCCCCAAAACATACAGATTCCTCCTTTATTGTTATTGAAAGCAGTTTATTTATACCTTCCATTGCAGCATGGGCCATAGCTTTTTAATGGGAAAGAATTAAATGTAATGTTATATTTTCCAACAATTTAAAATGCTATTCCTGCTTTTCTCCATATACCAGCTCTTATTACTCAATAAAATTTTGGGGTGCTGTTTTTTCTGAGGTGGACAACATAGAAAAATCAAATATTCTATTTACAAGACAAACCAGAGAGGATCTCTGCGTACTGTTAACAAAATCAAGCCCACTTTTCCATAATGGAAGTTGGATCTGAGGGGACTGTAAGTTTTCATTTGAGGATATTGTCTCCTTTATCATTTGTTGGTTTTCTTTTGTTCCAAAATGGACTATTTTCTGAAGTTGGCTGTCACTTTTGAAATGGAAATCATGATGAATTATGGCACATTTTCCTTGCTATGCTTTATCAAGCTCATTAAAGATGATGCATGGTCTGAAGTTAACGCAACAAAAGACAAAAAGCAACATAGGAAGCTTCTCTTTCTTATCGCTAATGTTTACATATGAAATGAAATCATCCCGTTCCACTTGTTGCATTTGATGACCACCTCTTATGGGCATATTGAACCCTCTCACTGTGGCTGCAGTTTTCCTGTAATTAGAACACAAACCCATGCTGCAAAATTTTAAGGGCATAAGTTATCCCAAAACTTTTGTTCATCATTGTCACTATCTCTTTCTAGATTCATTTTGACAAGGAATACATAGGCCAAGAAGCTTTTCATACTTTTACAATGTTAAACGCAGACAAATCTGAATTTGTTCTGAAAGAGAAGGTTTTGGAGAATGTATTCCCACTGAAATAACCATGTAACAAAAGATGTTTTCAAAGTCTCATAGATGCCGATGCATCTTATACAACAAGCCAAGACTTTCATCCAAAAACTAAACAGCTGTGGTGTAGTTTTCAGGCACTTAATATTTGCATAAACACATTTTTTCTTTTGCAACTTGAATCAATCTTTATATCAATAACAGAGCAAGCCTCCAAACAATTGTTTGAAGGGGAGAATTCAGTGAGGCTTTTCAATGTTGGAAGGAGATATGCTTATATATTTTAGAGGAAATCTAATATCTGGAATAGTTGGACACTATTTGAACTAGCTGGAAACGTTTCCTAGAAGTGCTTCCTTATACGGGCCCTGATTCAGAAAAGCACTTAAGCACACGCTTAACTGTTATCACATGTTAAAGTGCTTTTCTGGATAGGGATCCATTCTTAAATTGTAGGCAACAGGGCTAATCCAGCACTTCTGAAGAGGCCAGTGAAATGATGCTCTTTGATTTCACTAGACCTTGTCTGACCACTCACAGACTATCAAATCAATAGCCCAGTGCTAAAATATGATAGAGGAAGAATAGGGAAGAAATATTAAAAAGGAGTGTGGAAAGGCAAGTGTGCTGTCAAAGAAAGAATGGCTGTCACTGGCAAGGTAACTTCTAATTTGAAAGGCAAGCCCCTTGTATTTTGACTAAAGTGCATTAACTGGTACAGTGCCCCGTGACTACCTATTGTAATTGTCCACAGGCTGACAAACGGACATTTAATCCAGGAAAAACAGAATTTAATTGCTAAAATATGCTGGCGTTTGTAAAGCAAGAACATGCATCTGACAACATTGAAATGCTGCAGTTTTGAAAGCCATCTTCCAGCTTGTTCGTCCTGCACAGAGAGTAGATGGACTTGAAAAGGCTGATACCTGTGGCCTTTGCTTAAAGCAGGTAGAAGGAGGCAGAGAGGGTGCCACACTTTTCTACTAGTTTAGGATGTAGCCACATTTTCAAAGCTCTGCTCCAAAATGAAGTGAGACTGTTATTCTATGCAGTCCCTGCTGTGGTTTTATTTGAATTGTACGTTTGCCTTTGTAGACCCCTGAAAATAAAACATCTCAAAGCTGATGAAAATGGGGGAAAGAATCTTGTTTGAATTGGACTTGTTAAATGTGCAAAACCAGTGTGGTCATCTCGATAGTTAAATAACTGGAGGAAGTGTGTGACGAGGAAGCCAAGAATTTTTTTTTATCTGCTCCCACCTTTAATGCAGAATCACCATGAGCCTCCTTCAAATCCATTAACTTGCCTTGCTCATGTCTAGACTGTGGGGATAACGATTTGCAGTGCAACCCACAGGCCTGACTCAACACCTAGCCGTGCTAGCCACCCCTCCCCGTCTGAGCACTCAGGTCTCCTTCCTAAGGAAACCAAGATCCTCAGGGACAAAGAGCCTGCCTTTTGCCCCAGCACAGATTTGGGATGTGGCCAGGGCACGCACCTGGACCCTGGAAGCCGGGAAGTGTCTGCAAATCTCACAATTCAAATATACACTTATTTTCTCTACCTGTAAAATGGGCACCAGAGCTCTCATCAGAAGTCAGAAGCTCTCATCACCTGTCAGAAGTATTGAGAGGTTTATTTAATTAATGTTTATAATAGTGATTCGAGATGCCAGATGCTACAGTGCTGCGCTCTCTCGATGTAGTTACATCAATAGCTAAAGAGGAGGGAAGACACTAAAGACATGCAAAGCATTTTTAGTTTCTTGCAGATTCAAATTACTGCAGGTAATTAAGAAAAGCACTACAAAAGAAGGCAGTAGCAGTGAAAGCTTAAACATGAAGAAATAATGACTTTTTTAGAATTTAAGTGAAAAATTAATCAACTAATAAAAAGAACTTAGCATATTATAAGCTAACTCATTCTTTTATAATTGAAACGCATGGGCTCGCCTCTAAATTGCTATGAAAAATAACCAATAATATTATAATGGGTTTATTTCTTTATACCTATCATGTAGTATAATCATCATTTTGTCTCTTTGCATGCAACTCTGAAGAGTGAAAGATGCTGAATACCTATTTGCAGAATCAAGCTACCAAAGAACCTCCTTACTCAGCAGAGCAGCAGACCTCGTCTGGGCTGGGAGGCGTCGTCTGAAATGTTCAGAGTCAGAAACCCTGCCAGGGTCAGGACTCAGCTTTTCTTATTGATCACTGTACTGCATTGTACAGACACATTTTGCAGACCTAAAGGTTCCCATGAGGACAGATAGAGATATATATGCTGTAGACAGTACAAAAAAAAAAAAAAAAAAAAAAGGAAGAAAACTTTCCATGCCATGTTTTGGGGGGGGACCTTTTTGGTGTCAGGTGGATGTCTTGTGCCAGAATTTTGTGCTCCAGCAGTGACCTCCAGTTTCTCTCTGGATGTTTCCAAGCCCTGCTTAGCCTCCACTTCATCACAGCGTCAGGGCTTCTTCACAGAGATCAGTAAATCACCATTTTTCTCTGTAATTCTCCACTCAGGCATAGCCCCATGCAGACTTGTGACGTGTCCTAATTGTGCTGAGCAGTATCACACCTTAATGACTGGCAATAACCTTTGTTTTATGTCCAGGTTGTTAATCCCATTATAAGGGCCGTAGCAGCTGTCAGATGAGGTCAGGCATGAGTTCTGATTTTCCACTGTCACATTTAGAGAAATGGTTTTTAAAACTCAAGCAATTCTCTTTTAGCAAATAGCAGAGTCCAGATATTTCTTCACTATCACTACTTCACATACCTGGAGAGGTAAGTAAAGAATGAGTGTGCTTTCAGATAATAATTTAGCACTTGTATAATTGCGTAAGGATGTGTACATTACAAATCTATATTACACACTATAGGAATAAGGCCAGGAGAGGCTTTAAGAAGTTGTTTGTCCTAAGCACTGCTTTGAGGCAGAAGCAGATCTAAACCATCCCTTACAAAGTTTGTTCAACCCGTTCTTATAAACCTTTAATACCCAGGGAGGCTGTGGAAACTGCTAATGTGCTCCAGCACAATCAGAAAGCTTTCTAACTAGAATCCTCCTCTTGCAAATTAAAGCCATTCCTAATTTCTTGTCCAATTCTTAGTGGACATGAATAATTGATCCCCTTCCTCTTTATAACAACCTTTTAAATATTTGAAGTCTGTTATCATGTACCTCCTCAGTCTTCTCTTTTCTAGACTAAACAAACCAAGTTCTTTCAACCTTTCCTCATAGGTCACTTTTTCTAAACCTCTCATCATTTTAGTTGCTGTCCTCTGGACTCTATCTGATTTGTCTGCATCTTGAAGTGTGGTGCCTAATGCTGGACTCAAAACAGCAGTCAAAATCTCACCAGAGGAGCAGAAATACGTGCTGCACTCCCATTCCATCTTAGGATGCAATAGCATCATACTGTTGACTTCCATTCAGTCTATGGTCCAGCTCTAACCCCTTGATTCACTTCTGCGGAACACCAGTAGTATCTCTGATTTTCCCCCTTTTTACTGTAGTACTTTCAATTTGTCTTTATCGACCTGCAGGTCACTTCTCCCATTTAATAGAATCATTTTGAATTCTAGTCCTACTCCAAAAGTGCACGCACCCTGGCAGCTCGGTGCCAGCTGCAAACTTGGTAAGGGCATGCTCTATTGCACAGTCCTAGAGGTTAGTGAACATTGAACAAACCAGGCTTAGGAGAAACCCGTGTAAGATCCCTACTGGCATGACTGCCCAGTTTGACAACAAAGAATTGACAAGTACTCTGAGTAAGGTTTTCCAGACACCAAGTGGTTATGCTTTCCAGCAATCAGAGCTGGGGAATGGACAAAATATTCAGAAACAGCAAAGAGTAAAAGAAAAGAATTTGGAGTAAGGATGCTATAAGATCTTAAAAATAGTACATTATCTTGCATCTAAATGACTGTAATATGTGTTTCTTATTGTGTCTACTGCTGCGCAAGCAAAGCTTAATGTGATGTTTAGATTACTTTAATAGCTTTTGTTAATAAGGCAGTTTTCCCTGCATTTTTTTATTTCATTTTAGAATGAAAGCAGTCCAACTAGTGCAAAGGGGATAAAATCATCTCATGGTTGTATTTCTTATGTTTTTTATGTAACTTAGATATCTCTTCACTAGTAAATTGTGGAACGTTCGTGCATGGAGCTGTAGATATAACCTTAGAGAATGAAGCACTTTAGCCTGACCTGGGCTAAAGGAAGATGCTTCCCAAAATGCAAGCTTCACTTTAGCCTGGATTGCATGGCCCACTGAAGGAAGAGCTTATTCTAGCCAGTGTTTTACAGCTTCTTGTCTCATTTTATGGGGTTTTGCTGTATGTTTAAAGTTGCAGGCACTGGTTACTTAAGTCTGCAAGAGAAACAGTCTGTGGTTGCTGGTTTGGATGTCAAGAGTGAGACCTGTATGAAATGAGATGATGAGCATTGCTTAAAGGTGCTTACAGGCTTTCAGTTACATGAAAGAAAGAGTATCTTTCCCCTTCTCCTTGAATATTCTATTGACTTAGCCCTTTTCTTCTTGTTGGTAGTGTGCTTAATAGAAGAACTGATTTTCTACCCTGACCACAGGTCTGAGAAGTCAATTTGTTTCAGTAGCTTTGATTACTTCCAGCAACCTACCTCATAGAAATTCACGGCATTCAATGAATTTCAGTAAAACACATCTTGAACTACATTTATAGCATGCAATGATTTGATTCCAGAATTAAAGTACCAGAGACCATCTAAGAAGCATTTCCAAACAGGCAAAAACATAAACTTAAAATGACAAGTGTTTGGCTGTCCACTCAAACATAACCTGATTGAGAAAGGCGTCTAGTAAACGTAACATCTACTGATGTTCTGCTAACATGAAGACTGTGAATTGCCCTAGGAGACAGAAGTTCAGGTTTCTATGTCTAGTCTGGAAGCCAATGAAAGTCACTCTGCTAAAGCTCCCAGCAGGATGCATATTTCCCTGGCTTTTCAGTTAACTTCTTGTCCTTGGTTTCCCTACCTGCAAAGGGAGTCTGAAGGTGCTCACCCGTTTGTGCAGCAGGCTTTTGTGGCTGAGGATGAAAAATGGGAAGTGTTAGATAGTAGACACAACATTATGGTTTAAATTAGTACAAAATGTGATCTGGAAAAGCCAGCAAGCAGTTGTGGCAAATGAGATGGAGCTTAACTTCTTCCATTACACTGTTATACCTGGTCATCTGACCCCACAGAAAAGTAATAGGTAGATGAGCATTCCCAGCCAAAGGTGCATTATTAATACCAATTTTACATTAAATTAGTTTTTGCTCAGAAAAATTAAGAAACCATAGATTTTTCTGGAGAAAAGAGGAAAGCAGGTGTAAAGATAGCTTACCATTGTCTTAATGTATGTCACTTTAGGTAAGCAAAAGTCTCTTTTCTTTATTTTCTCTTTATTAGAGAAAGAAAAATCAGACTTTCTAAACTACTGTGGAGCATACATACGAGGACTAATTGGTTAATATCTTGAAAATGTAAGCAACACTATAATGAGTGATTGGAAGGAGCATGAAAATATTACCAAACAAATGTGTTATATCTATGAAGAAAAAGTGGCTGAAACGGTGAAATTCCAGAGACGTTTTCTGGGCTCCTTCTGCTTTGAGTAACACGAACACAATCTTCCTAATCCGCCGCTCCTGCTCTGACATTCCAGCCTCATGCATAGCCATTGGCAAACTTGGAACGTGCATCCGGTGCATTTTTTTGGTTGAAATGCTACATCTGGCTTAGCTGGCAACTGTTACTATGCCTCTAGAAAGTAAGCCAAAGTGAAAAAAAAAAAGGGAATCTTAACTACATGCAGGAAAGGATTACTGAAATATACTGTCCTCTTTGTTTCCTGAAAACTGAAACTGCATTTATGGCCTCTGACCTTTGGAAAGATGGCCCGAGAAGAAAACCAGCTACCTAAGAGTTAATGTATGCAATGTACTGTAAGTATTTCATTAATTTGCTTATTAAAAACATGAAAAGCTTTTGCCTCTTTGACACCCAAACAAAAGGCAAGCAATTGGGAGACTTTTGACCTGAGCTTATCAGATGACTGGTGTAATGCTGTCAAACCTTCCCCACTGCATGCAAGTAGGGTCACATTTTAGAGGTGTTTATGACATTTTAAGGTTCATAACGCCTATCTTTGTCAACACGAGAATGATGCAGGTCAACTGGATGGGTTAATGAGGCCAAGCACATAAGGAAAAACATACAAAAGAGATGAATATCTAAATTAAAAATCACAATTTAAATAACCTATAAAGCAAACATGTTCTTCCAAAAACTAGAAATATCACAAGTTGCTTATACTTGATCATAAACTTTAGTGCCCACTGGCATAATGTAGGCTTGGGAGTTGACTATTTTCAATTGTGAGGCAATATGAGACAGCTTTGAAAACCCGAGGACAAAAGTGTTGTGAAAAACTTCTTATAGTTCTTGCAATTTCCTTTCACCCTTTTTGAGAGCAGGAATTTATATCGTCTTCTTAAATATCTCCATAAACAGCAATTTCAATGAAGATGAAAAAAAATTTCCCCCAATTGCCCAAATGGCTTCACAGTGCAGTATGAATTTTGGGGAAGAAAAATGAGGTTTATCTTAAAATTTGCAACAAAAAATGGGCACAAGCTCAGGTCATATAAAATTCATTTAAGAATATTTGCACCAGATCCAAGCAACAGAGAAGAGAAAAACAACTAACATAACACAGAAAACATTTGTAAAATCTGGAATACTTTCAAGATGTCACAGGCTACATCTACTTTCTCAAGGCAGTTGCAGCCATGGGAGCAGATCAATAGGTTGAAGCAGTTGGTGCCGAAGCTTCTTTATCTGCATTACAGGGGAGGTAGAGAGACAGGATTGTTGTAAACTCGATTTAGCCAGGATCCCTGAACTGAAATATCCGAGTGTGATTCCAAGCTTTCTGGAGGTCTAGTCATTGGTTTGGCCTCTTATTCCTGTAATAGTTGGAGAACATTTGGCACATGCCTGGATCAAAGCCCCAGTTTAGTTTTCTCCAAACAGAATCCAGCTTATGTGCTGCAAAACCACTCTGCGAGCTGAACCACTGCACAGTAAATGGGACAGTCTGGGGTATTTGCTTCAAAACTGCATCACTGCTCTGAATCACAGCACTGATGTGGATGCAGTCATAAAAGCCTCCCAAAAGGCAATTTAAAAACAAGCATCCCAGAGGAGACATTACTGGCAATTCCTGATTCAGTGATAAGCCTGTTTTTCAGGATAGAGAATTTTTCTTTAATAGCTTGATCTTCTGAATGCATGTATTCTAAAACACTGGACAATGTGTCATTAGCATTTAGGCTAAGTAAAGGGTCTACACTCATCTGACTTCATTCCAAATCTCAGTCCACTAGGTTTTTTTTCTTCCTGGTAAGCATCAGATAAAATCTACAGGGAATAACAATATTCTTTGTGCAAACATTTTAGGGATTTTACGTATATTAAACACACATGTATGTACATACACAGACTATACTGGAGGGCTAGGAAGTATACAGCGGTATGACACGCCAACATTTTCTCTGCTGGGAAAATGTAATGGAATAGGTGTATACAGGGAGTTTTCCCACTCTATAGTGTCAGTGCTTCTAAACATTCATGAAAGGACCCCTGAATTTAAATTACTAAACACAGCAATATTTTGTTCAATCCAAATGTGTAAAGCACTCTGACTGAGGAGTGAGACTTTTCAGAGAGCCTGGGTGAAGTCTCTGGGACAGGAGAAAGCTAATGTGAAAAACAAGATGTCCTGATAAAACTAAGACATATATTTTTGTTATCTTTTTTTTTCCTCAGAAAACACCAGTGCTTTATGACAACTGAAAATTCAGAGAGATTGTTTTAGTCCCAGGTTCAGCAGTGGTTGCTTGGCTGATGATTTTTCTTTTTTTTTTTTCCTCAAGATAAAGGCATTATTATGATGGTATTATTATAATGATTGTCTTAAAAGCTTTCTTATTCCCACCTAGCACTTTCACAAATTCCTTCCCTCTCCCCCACCAGCATTAGGGCTTCTTGGAATTTTTAGCATTATTTCAATTATTTGTAAGAAAAAAACAATGTCATTACATTCAAGTTTTCCCTGAGAGAAGTTGCAGAGACTTTGGGCTACAATCATTGCTTAGCTGAAGAAATGCCAAAAATAAAAACATAGTCTATCTTAAAAAATAATAATAATAACTTCTAGTTAGTCTGATCATATGTGTATGAACTGTTTTTCAGCATCTTTTTGATGATGTCTGTGTGATATCTTCTGAGATGACAATAGATCCACAGAGAGGGAAATTCGGCTTCGAGTTTAGGATTAGCACACAGTCCTCCACCTAAATTTAGACGTTCTACAGATATTCACAGGAGAGTGCAGAAAAGCCCCTAAAAAGGAGGAAGACTCCCCCTTGCTTCAGCTTCTCCCATAGGTCCCCAAAGCCAACTGAGGAGATAAAAGGTAGAACTTATCTGGTTTTAGAAGAGCTAAAAGTAAAACTTAATTTTGTCACCCTTACCTTCTGGCTTTACCATCTCCTGACATAATATTCATCATACACATATCTACACATGGATTTTATTAGCAGTTACCAGCATCCCAATGATATCTTTGGGATCACGACTAATGACTAAGATGGATGGTCACATCTTCACATGCCAAACAAATTGGTACCAATATGCTACACTGTATTTCAAAGACATATACTAACCATTTTTTCTCGTCAGGAAGCCGGGTCAAACAGGTATCTATATTGATAAACCTAAGTATTCATACCTATATTTCTTAATTTCTGTCTTGATTACTGAAAATGCTTCTGTTTGACCCAATTTTTTTTTAATTTCTCTTTTGCAAAAAGCAAGCTCAAAGAAGTGATTTTTAGTTATTTACTTTCATGAATTTTGCATGTGCATATTGGGCATCTTCAGAGCAAAGCCTGAATGATATCAAACAAAGCTGACCGTCACAAAGTGAGATTAATATGGACCGGTGGAAAGGTATGGAAATTCACTGACTTAATGGTGAAAGAGACCATATGTCCTCTGACACCTTGACTTGATGGAATGCCTCTCCATAAATGCTTCCTTAATGCATCCCGTTGTGCCTAGGTGTGGGATGACGTATGGTCTGCCTCCGTCCTTTCATGAGCTTTCATCCCTTTCATTTACAAGCCGTGTGTTCTTATAATGAAGATTTTTCTGTTCACCAGAATATTAGAAGAGGGCAATTAGGGGTAATTGTTCAAAACCTTTGTTAGATGCACATGCAAGTCTATGAGTAATATTTGAATATTGGCAACTTTGGGAGTGGTTTTGCCAGGGCCTTCTATAAATCAAAATATAACTCTTTTCCCTTCCTTTTTCTTAACACTAAGGTTCAAAGCATTTGCAGAGATGATTACTGCTCTATAATCACTTTCAAGCACCCTACTCTCTGATATGTTCTGATAACAGGAGTTGCACATTTCTTTATCAGGACAAAAGAATTTCTAGCAGTATTATTTTTATTATTACTATCGCCCCCAGTCAGTTCCACATCCATAACAGTAGGGCCTAAATAAACAAGCAATATACAGGAAGACATGGTCCCTGCCTCAAAATGTTTATGATCTAATTTAAGACAAGACACAACAAGTGAGTATAACAAATGTTCAACACAGATTCAAAATGTAAACATACGGTAGATAGGAAAATGGCCATAAATTCCTCTATCAAAGATAACACCTCTCAAAGTCTCTCGCACAGTCCCTGTAACATGAAACATGTCAAGTGAAACACACATAGGGAGGGGAGTGCACACATTGGTGTTGCTGCTGAAAATTCGAGTAAAAACTAATGCAAACTAAAAGCTTTTTTGTGTTATTTAGGAAATACACTCAGGCCTAAGAAAATAAAGTATACAAATGACTGTGATTCAAAGAGTTGGGATTTTTTCTAGTGTGGACACGCATATAGAAACATTTTGTAGCTGATACTAAAACAATAAATAGAAAAATGTGCATGTATGTGGCTGTTCTTTAGTTTTATGTTATCTAACATAGGAAAGACATCTGGAGTGTTGGGTTTATTGTTCATTTATTGCTTTATTGTTTTGCTTAAAAAGGTAATATTGTCTCTCCTTTCGATCTGGTAGTGACTATAAGCATAGCAAACTGTGATCCTGTGATTAGAGCAGTAGAGCTGGAGGTATGTGGCACCTAGGGAGGGATGTTCCTGAACTTGTCCATATTCAGAGCTGTTTTGGGGCCGTGTTCTGAGTCAGACCCATGGGCGATGCCAAGAGCAAGCACTTAAGCTCTCTCCAGCCACCCTCATGCCTAGATTTAGCACCCAGATATGTTCAGAAGGACGGTGCACAGTCAGGTTCCTATTCCATCCAGGGCCTCTGAAAGTGAGCATGACACACCTTATAAATGCTGCTAGCTATACCTCAAGTCGTTTGCAGTAATGAAACTCAAAGGTCATATCCTAAATTGGCCTCAGTAAACAAGCTGAGGGGACATTGCGGTAGGTACAGTACTTTGCTCTGGCAGGGTATTTGGGCCGTATGCTTCTGTGTGAGTCACCTTTGAAGGTCTTGGAATAGATGGTTGTTCTGTGATCACCCTTCCCTCTCCCCCTTCCCCTTGTCTGGCGAGCAATCATAAGCCTCAAAATCAATAATTACAGAGTGAGCTTTACCAACAGGTAATATTCAGGCACACAGGTTCAGAATGTAAACATAATATAGGAAACAAAGCAGCTGTAAATTTATCTCCTGAAGATAATGCCTCTCAAAGTCCCTTTTGCAGACTTAATAAAATAAAACACACTGAACACCAAAGGGATTGCGTAGCAGCCTAAACAGCATGCTGGAAATATCCAGGCTGCCTGGACGTAGCTCTGACGACCAGCAGGCTTTCCTTGGACCTTCCCACTCCCAAATTAGCTAGAGTGAGCCCCACACCGTTTCCAGTGAGAGCTCACTTAGCTGAGCCCCGAGATGCACGGTCTTTGTTGGGCTGGATATTGAGATTACAGATTCTGCAGCTTTTTTACTGCAGGGATTATTTCTGCTCTCGGGTTGGACTAAATTTCCCCTCTGCTGTTAGCAGGCACTCTGCTGTGAGGTAATTCTTTGCTCAGCTTCCCTCACCTGCCTGCTAGCAGCCTTTACAGCACAATGTTTCATATATAGATATAAAACCCCACTGTGCAAAATACTCTATTCATCCAGGCACTTGCATGCTATTTATTATTGATAAATATCAATATTATCATCATTAGCAGAGCAGAAAAATTACCATTATTATCTATTTAACTGGCTGGTCATACAAAGGGGGTTGGTTTGTTGCTTTGGGGTTTTTTTTCTTTTTTTCTAGTTTTGAACTCTATTATGAAAAGACTGTGAAGGAAATAAGGAAGAAAAAGGAGCACTCTACCATATGAAAAACTACATTCAGTCTCTACAAACAAATTAAAATCAGATATGGAAAGCAGTAGCTTCCACAAGAGAGGATTAATGAACATACACACTGGCCCGAGTTCTGCCCTTAGGTGAAGTCAATGAAAAAAAGCAAGTGCATATTTTTGGCCCATTACGTCTTTTCTTACAATGTTTTCTTAATATAAACCCAAATCCAGGGACCAGATCAACTCCAAAACCTCTCAAGTTTTCTCTTGAGCAATATGAAATCTTACGGAAAATGATTTCTAGTATCACAGAAAACAGAACACGTTCAGTACAACTGGGAACACACTTATTTCACACAAATGAAAGAAATAATCCCGCTCATTCTAATTGGAGAATATTTTTCTGGGGCAGTGATTTTGTCAGCTGTAAAAATGATTAATGCTGTAATTCAGCAGGATACTTAAGCACATGTTCAGTCAATTTCTATTCAGCAAAGCATTTAAGTACTTAACTTTACGCACATGCTCAGGAATTTCAGCATGTGCTTATGGGCCAGATATGGCAGCATATAGCATCAAATGACACAGAGCAGTACTGAGCAGGTTTCCAGCCATTGCCCAGCAGTCATGGGGTACGCCGACTGCAGCGGCATTTTGGCATCTCCCTTCATCTTGCCATGGGATGCTCTACATGCCGTATTAAATACGGTTTGACTATGAAATGGAGCCTAAGGCAATATTTTTGTTATAGACCTAATACATAGCATTTTCAACACCAGTGACTGCAAAGACAGCCCAGTCCCTTTGCTAAGGGGATATTTTTACATCGAGCTGCGTTCTGCTTAAAAGCAGCATCAGTGTGGCGGCGGAGGCAAGTTTACCACCCTGCATGTCTCAGCCTCCCTCCTCCTGAATGCACCCAGGCGGCTCGCCTCCCCGCTTGCACCATCCCATTTCCTTTCCACACCAATTGCCGGGACAGAGGCAGCTTTGGTTCGAGTCTTGCAGCGGGCACGGCCCCAGCAGGCAGGACGCATGTGGTTGGGAGAGGCTGGGGGAGGAGAGCAGATCGCGCATGCTACAAGCACAGGCACGAGGAAACACGTTTCTCTCTCTTGCTAGGGGACATGTGCAGACGTATGCCTGCGGCTGTAGTGGCAATATGATGTCAAACAACAGGATTTGCGCATGCCCTATGGAAAGAGACTGTTTGAGGAGAGCATGGTGAGCAGTGAGAGCAACGGAGGGGTTGCTGTCGCTGGAGGAGAGGAAAATCCCCACCGGTGGTGATGGAGAGTGGGGGCGGAAAGACAGTGCTGGAGAAGGATGACCAAGCATATCATTAGGTAAACAAAAAGCTCTGGACCATCCAGAAAGAGCTAGAGCAGGGGCAAATCTACTATTTGCCAAATTGATTGGTGGCGGTTACCATCTTGTCCAGATGTCCACATGATCATAACGTTCCCACATCTAACCAGATGGATCCAAATGTTTCGCTGTTTTTTTTTCCCCAGTTTTCTTAAACTGATACATGGGGTTCAAAAACAGGTGTCGTGAGTGCAAAAAAGTAATTAGCTTCAACCTCCAACTGAAAATCAGGCAATACAGAGAGGGCAGCAGCAAACCGCATAAGAGAAAAAGAAGTAATTTTAAAAAGATAAGTAGTTTTTACAAAAACATGAGAGAAAAATACATACGTGTTACCACTGACCACCATAAAAACTCTAGCATGGGAAGTCTGGAAGCAGACTGATGTTTTGTTACAGGGTGGGGTTTTTTCCCCCGTTGTTCAGACATCTGTTGAAATCAGAGCCGGACAAATACTTTAGATTAAAGTTACACAGTCTAAGCATTTCACCACATCTTTATGAATTTTTGAGGAACAATAATTCCAAACAGTACCCAGTTTTCTCTTATACTGTGCATATCCATATGTATATGATTAGAAGCCATCTAATTTCTTTGAATATGTATGAAAACAGGTCACTGATGATGTCTCTAAACCTTACTGTGAGCAGAATTGTAGAAATTTGTAAACACACAAATATATGTCAGGTTATCAATCAATAATCTGCTAGAAGCTCTGTAGGCGAATTTCTTGCAATTGAAGCCACAACCCTTCAGTGAAGACAAAACTGCACTTCTCTGACATGATGGACTTATCGCAGAGTGGCCAACAGGTCCTACAAAAAAATTGCTTTTGATTAGGAACACAATTCAGCTTTAGCTTTTTAATAAAAACAAGAAAAATAGCACCTGTAAGTAAACCAGAGAAAACGCAGCATGAAATTTAACACAGGAGACTTTTGGCATGAAAAGCTGAGCTACATATTCAGGATGGGTGGCCTAAATACAGATGCACACAGAAATATTTGTCTTTGACATGCCTGATGAAACACCAGGAATGAATAATTTCCCAGTACCTGAGAAAAAAAAAAAAAAAAAAAGATGCAAACTGCCTGGTTTTAAGGGAGTAGCTACAGATTAACAAAGATAAGTGTGTCATTGTGATAGAAACTTTATGAAGTACCAAAACTCTATCCTATAAATGGTGTCTAATCTAAACTATGGAACAGCTCCGTTTGTTTCTTCCTTCCCCCAACACTGAAAATAAAAATACTATTTCACAGAGGACAAAAGGGGCATAACCTTATTTTTAGTAGTCCTGGTGAAACTTTGCAAATAACTGCAGGAAACATTTTTTACTTGGATTTTCAAAGAGAACTTTTTAATCTGTTATTTGGAAACCCTGTATCATCCAGAAATATATCTGAAATTCTTTCAGGATGATAATCATATAAATCAGAAAACATTATAAATATATAAAATTAGTCTTCTATAGGGAAGTTTTTCAACCTTTCACCAAAAACAAATTTAATTTGGCACAAAACCCCAAATTATTTAGTAAAGTCAGTCACTGAACAGGAAAAACATTTTTTTGAACAGTTTTATTAAACAGAGTAAGAATAAATGAAATGGGAAAAATATACAGTCCAAGGTATCTCAGAAGGGATGGGATGGTCACTACTGAGGGAAGGAACAAAGTACAAAGATAATGGATACAAGAGGAGCAAGCAGGGCACAGTAGATGAGAAGAGAGATGGGAGGAAGGTCTGTGGGACAAGAGCGCAGGAGACAGATTATGATTTCCTAGAGGGAATATGGAAAAAGCACAATAGAACTTCTTTGTTTCAGTTTTATTTTAAAACCACCATCACGTCTGGGTCACAAGTTAGCACACCCTTAGAACTCAAACTGGCTCTACAAGTTTTTCACTCCTTTAGACTGTGTTACTGTGTCGTACTTTAAAACCAGTTTTTCCTGTGGTCAACAAAAAGTCAATGAAAAAGAACAATACAGCTCCAATTGCATTTTTGGTCTGCAGTTGATAACATTGCTTGAATGCATTTGCACAAAATCATTTCTGGTATACTTCTCTGTTCATACATGCATTCAAGTTAATGATAAAAAACTGCATCATTAATGGACCTACTAGCAATAGTCCAGTTCTTCATGATTATTATTATTTTATTATCCTTCCTAATTTAAATTTGGAATTAATTTGGTTTCTCTTAGAAATCAAGACAGGGCGATTTCAAGTATATCCAAAACCTACTTCAGCTGGAGATACCTGCCTGAAGACACATAGGCAAGAGGATTGCTAAAAAGACATTTTTGCAGGAGAGCAATTCATGTCAGAGATTCATGAGGCTGAATTCATTTTCATTGTGTTGATTGTACTTGTAGTTAGCTAGTTTCTTAAGAAGACCAATAAGTCTTCTTGCCCCCTTCCATCCTGCAAGTTGACCCAGGTGAACCAACTTGAGGAGTTTGCATAGACTGTTTGCAGAACTGTTTGTTTAATAGACTGATTAATATAGACAGGAAGTTTCCAGGCCCACAAAAACACGTAAGTCTATAGTAAGTTCCATTAAAACTTAGGAAACTTTTCTTCTCCCCTTACACTGGTTATCCCTGTGTGTCCATCGTTCATTTCTTTCTTGCCCAGTGCCAGGAATGCCTTCTCCTCCTTCTCTCACTCTGCACTTCATGACTATATGCCAAAGTTACAAGGCTTCATATAACACTTCTATTTTTAGCTGCTTGTTCTCATTGCATTTTCTGAGCAAGATAACATCTTTTCTGCAGTTTTGATATGGGTTTGTTATTATTTCCAAACTGATGAACATGGCTAGGATTGGTGGAATCACCTGCGAATAACACAGACTGTAATTTTTGGCATTTGCTGTAACTGAGCAGTTATTTACAGATATTTTTTCCATTATGACCTAGCTGCGAGTACACCTGCAACATTAGCAGATATATGGTTTACTTGCTGTGCCAGTTACAGGAGGTAGCAGTTAAACAGTGAAACACAGTGGGTTTAGCTTGTTTGTACTTATTTCCCCACTTACTTCCCACCAGTCCCAACTGGTTTAGTAGCCCTCTCACATTTAATATTCTTACAATTAATTCCATTCCAATCAAGTGATCCTTACAAAGCTAATGTCAAGGATCATTATCCCAGTTCTCCATATTTATATATGCATGGATGGAGAACAAAACAGAAAGTTTAGGTTCTTTGCCTGAAATCCCAGCACAATTTAAGGCCCCTTTGAACTACCACGCTGGCAGTGTCAGACTGTATCCTGACCTGAAGGGGTTAGGGGCATGAGGAGCCTTCTAAGGGTCCCACCACGGCAGGGTGCCTCCAGCATCAGCAGGTCCTGCACCTCAGTGGTGGGAGCAGAGAAGGGGCTCTTTTTCTTCTACACACCTCTTTCATGGAGATGTAGGGCTGCTTGCAGTCAGCCCAACGTGAAAACATAAAGTTTCTGATGCAGGAACCCATTCCTGTTCCCAAAGTCAGGATCAGGACACTAAGCCCTGTAGGATTCTTCCCTTTAAGAGAATTGTTTTGCACAATAATACTTGAATTTCTCCCTTCCCCACTCCAAAGTCTGAAAAGTCCTATTAGCCACTCTGACAGCTATTCCTTCTTTCTACACATTAAAACTCAGGAACCCCCTCTCCTCCTTGCTCTCTCAACTGCCACTGTCCAAAAAAATCTCCTGAAGGATAAATTCTTCAAGAATAATAGACTTTAAAAAGGCCATAAAGATAAAACTTTGTAAAGAAGGAAGGAAAACCAACAATGGGAAACTGCCCTATCTAGGTTAAATACATATTTTGGTATACATACTATTTACGCAATAGAGCCTAATGGCTTCTTCAAAAGCCATTAAGGTGTATTAAGTAAATACATAATTTGGTACATGAGCTAATTTTGAAAGCACATTATTCTGTTTACCATACATTCTTTCAGGTCTGAAATCTACTCTTCTGAAGTGCCTAAAGAGTGACTCACAAATGGATCCTTAATCCACAGCAAGGAAATCACCTCCTAAAACCACACTGGCTGTCTTAAAGTTTACATAGATGGTTGGAAAGAAAAGAGAAAAGAATCCAAATGAAATATTAACAAGCTGAGTGCTCCCCAGTGTACTGACTCTATGGGATAAAACATACCACCAGTGATACTCTATCCACCTAATACAGAACATGCCATCTGAAATACCACTGCATGTGAGATCCACATGTGAAGGCATGCACTCAGATACAGCAGGAGAAGGGTTAGTGGAATGCTGCCTTTCACTGTGAAGTAAAATAAATGAAATGAAAAGTGATGTTTCAGGAAAGATCTATTTTGTATTGCATAGTATGTGAATTGATGTAATAAATGACAACAGTAATTCCTTTTAGGGATTCATCCAAGCTAAGACTGCAGATCCAAATACTGAGACTTTCAAAAAGCTGGGATCTAGGTCTGAGTTTTTCAGTTTAGGTCATCTGTAGTTACAGTGAACATGCTGCTTGTCTCTTACATAAAGGACTGTGTAGCAATGCTGAGGTCTCCATGAACCTCCTAACTTTTTTCTGAAGGTGAGACACAAATATCCTTTCTTCTTACTGTGTGCATTTTGCAGCAGGAATTCTCATTTCATGATGAGTGTGCCCATCATTACAAACATACAACTTGACCCAATCCCCAGCTGTGCCCAATGATTTAAATGTCAAATAAAAATAAGGATAATAGACAGGCATTTCTGGGGAATGTTATGGACTTCCTTCCACTGATGGCAGCACACATGGCAGTAGATTGTAGACTGAAGAACAAGTAACTAATCAATCTGTATTTTATGACAGAGGGGAGCAATATTTGTTTTTGAAAGTCATGATGCGGGCTAAGAGGTAAAATTTTAACCTCCTGATCTGTCTGAGCACAGGTTTGAGAGCCAGGAAGTTCAGTGCTCCAAATCCAATTACCCAGAAATATTGACCTGTCCTCTTATACAGATGACTCTAGCTATTTATCCTAAAACTTATCACGGTAATGTCTGATATACAGAAGTACTATTTTTTCCATTTTATAGATGGGGAACTGAAATAGAAAGAGATTAAATAACTTGCATCAAGTCACATAGGAAGTTGTTAGAGGATCTGGGGACCAGATTACCTCAATTTTGCCTCAACACCTTGATTACAGGGCATTCCTCAGAAAGGCCATGCTGGTAACAAAACAGCATAATAAACCAGATGTGATTAAACCAACATAAATGATACATACTAATAAAACAGATTTCTTTGTCTGAAAAACAGGAGAAATTTAAGACAAGGAATGGGGTGGGAGGCCTAGATTGAAGGAATAATATTCAATGTTAAGAAAATGAAGTCGTAAAATCTTTGTCAAGCATTGCTCAACTCTTCAAACCATATGGAGCATGACTGCTGGGCTTCATATAATGCCCCAAATGTTTTTCATTTTCTATTCCACCGTTCACAGCAAAGGCACAGTGCTGTAATCCCGTCCTTCCGTTAACTACCAATTGTTTCTTTTGCCAACCTTTTTGCTTTAAAATATCATTTTTTATGAAGGATAATGTTATATAGTGGAAAACTGTAAAAATTTTATGGATAGCCTTGGTGCTGAGAAAATGCATTCTTTCAACAGTTTTATTATATATATTTTTTTTTGTCCATTACACATTTACAGGGTTTTCTCCATTGTATATACGTGTGGTTTATAGTTCATTCTAGACAAAAGGCATTATGTTAACAGTCCTATCATTTAGAACTTTAATTCACTATTATGTTTTTACCTTTTTGTGGAAAGAATGATATTATTTTTTTCCTTCTTGGTAGTGCTTGCTGTTGTTAATAAGAATAATGGGTGATCCTAAAAAGGGTTAGGTGTGAATAATCACTCAGTGGTTCAAGTGTGTCTCTGAGCCACAAGATCAAGTGTGGAGATCCAGCTCACAACACATCAGATGGGATGATTTAACTCCAATATAAAGCAGGCTTACATGTTATGTGCCCTCAGTCAAATGTTAACCAGTCTCCCAGTCTCTGTGCTTCCCCCATGTCATTTCAAGCATCTGTTAACCACCTCTAGCTCTTGTGGCGTTCATTCACAGGTAAATCAAGAGGAAACATGCTCATATCAAAGGAATGAAATACATTTACTTCAACTTTAAGAGACACCTATAAACTCTCTTTTGACATTCTTTCCTACTAACCAGCCCAGTCCACTCTTTTAAAGATTGACATTTCTTCACTCTACATTAGGCTTCAAGCCTTTAAATGTCAGCCTGGACTCCAAAGGTCTACTTATAATCTCTGCTGGTTCACAACCACCCTGCTGCAACCCCTGCCTTTCCTTGAAGCTGAACTCTAAGGCATGGCTGAGCCGCTGGTGCCACTTCTCTTTCCTGTATGCTCTGTTAGACAGTCCAGTCCAACGCAACATGAGCCCACAGAGGGTTTCACACTGGTAACAGAGCAACCTAGCCCAGAGACAGCAAGGTTACTACAGCTAGAGTGAAGCCAGAAGATGAGAAACTGAGACAGCAGAGGGTCAAGAATGCCAACCAGAGAGCATGACCTCCTGAAAGCCTCCTGTTACCCAAGTTCATCAGCCAAAGGTTTTTGAAACTTTTACAGTGATTAATGGGGTCCAATTTGAGAGGAAAATTAAGAGCAAGTTTCTTTTTATGGTATGGGATTTTGATATGGTATGGTGCTTAAGTTTTCAAGCAGCTAATCACATTCACAAGTAATTAAATACTGCAACTTATCTTCTTTCTTTTCACCATAAATTGGTATTTGCAGCAACACAGAACAACTGCTATACTTATATGGTTGTGAGTTATTTTTAGCTCCATTGTTCATTGTCTTTCATACATGCTAGTTAATGGGCAGTCCCTGAGCACCTTCTTTCTCCCTCTAGCAGCAAGGGAGTCCATCCAAAATAGACATGGCAGATAAATCCTTTTATTTCCCTTTTTTTTTTCCTGAACACCTAAAGGAAGCAAATGACTTTCTGAGCATAAAAAACATGAAACCTTAGAATCAAAATATGATGGAAGCCAGACAGTGCACTAATAAATATAAGAAGCATATATTCATAATAATTTTGATATACTTTATTTGAGACTAGTTAGCTTGAATTATTTACACAATGGTGTGAAGAAAAATATCTTCATCAGCCCAGACTATGAATTCATACACATAACCTTAAAAATCACTCACAGAAATCTGTGAAAACAATTTTTGCTGTCTCACAGCACAAAACATTGCACTATTTACTACCAGCAACTCTTCTGCTACCAGACATTGAGGCAGGCAGAAGAGGCTTGTCCCAGACTCATGGACAATCTTAGTGACTAGTTGCTATATTTTCCCTACTAGCCAGAATTACCTTTAAGCACTTAAGTCATCTATGTCCTCCAGTAGTTATTCCCACTAGCTGCCTCTGTGGCTCTCCTTTTATATGCTGAGTCGCTCCAGCTTTCTGGAGTGTTTCTGTTATTTCAGGAAGGATGAAGGATGTCCTGAATCCAGACAGGATCTTTATCACAAGAGTATTCTCTTCCATAGTCCTCATTCACCTTAGTGCTGAAGGCTTTATTACGATGAGTGCCTCAGTAGTGACATGCTGGGGCTCTTCACAAGAAGACATAAGTCTTATCTTCCCCACCTTTGTAACAGCAGTTTGGAACAGACGAATGCAAAGATATTATGAAATGGATGTAAACCAAACTCAGCATGCTCCAATCCAACCCTCTGGTTCTTCAAGAGAAATCAGCAGAGTGTTTTTTCACCTATGGACTGATGGTCTTCCACCCCTCGCAGGAGGGAATCGGGCCCCTGCTTACATGAGCACACAATAACACAATGTCAGACTTCACCAGAGCAAGCATTGGGCCTGGAGAAGGCTAAAACAGCAACTCAGAAGACTGTGTTAAATTCCCTTCTCATTTAAGCATGCCCTCTGTGACAATTGGTGCGGTTGCAGGCAGCAGCTATACCTTATGATGATATATGGGGACCATACTGCCTGATAACCTGTTTCAGAAAGCCTCAACTTCTACTGGGATAAGTTGACCATACAAGACAAACACAGAGGTGGGAGACATCAGTCAGATTTCCTACCTAGAGGTGGCTAAATCATCAAGAAAAATTTCGCATAATAATTAAAGTAAATGTAGCAGGATATTTGCAAAAGGAAAACCCTGAATTTCTATCTGCACAAGAAAAGACTTGCACTACTCAAGTCAGCCTCTAGTTATGTGTTCACATCGTTGAAGTAACAGGAGTTATAGATTGTGAATACTTATAGCAAACTGTTCTCAAATAACCTACAAGCCAGATCAGAAATTATTTAACTAATAATTTGAAATGACAAACAGAACCAAAAAAAAACCCCAGCAGAGTATTTGCAGACCATTCATAAACAGGAGAAAGAGATTAAATGTCAGATAAATGATTCATTATGGATTATTCATTCAGCCTATGTGTGAACATGTGACCGGAGAAAACCAGTCATATCCATTCTCTACTTTTTTTGCTTTAAATGAGCATGCTCAGTATAAGCTATTGTTCAGTTGGGTTACAGAAGCATTTCATAAGAAGGGCTTCCCCATTTATCACTCAAAAAAAAAAAATTACAATTAAAAAAAAAAGTGAGGACAACGACCCTTCTGGAGTCTGAGTGCATATGTTCAAAGTAACTCTGCTGTATAAGCCAACAGAAAATTGGCCCCCAAAATGACTTATAAAGGGATTTTGTAAGACATGAACAGAACAGCATGGGCTCTGGCTAGGCAAAGAATTCAGAGTTGTAATAGAAAACATTTATTTGGCTACAGCTAAACATCCCAACACATGTTAGCATTTGCTGCCAATATGCTTCCTAATTAAGAACAACATAAAATCATAGGAAATCCTGTATCCCTGTCTTCATACACTTTCCTTGTATCTTCGGTGTCCTGGCTCTGTTTCTCAAGTATAGCCGGCACAAGAGAAAGGTTAATTCAAAAGTAATGTTTTGCCAGCCATTAACGGTGTTGTCATTAACAAGATTAATGTACATTCCACTATGCATCACCAAGTGCATTCCCCCTCCTGCCCCCACCCACCCTTTAAACAACTGCTCCTATTAAAACCTAATGAGCACAGCACAATTTAAAGAATAGCACCATTTCTGCTGGGCAAAGTGTCGTCTGTAAACCATATAACGCTGCAGGATTATTATGGATCTAATTGAAGGGCAGCTGAAAAAAAATCTGTTCTCTCTTGGACTACGAAGTCTTGGCCATGTTTGTATATTTTATCACAATGAACAGATTTCAAGACGAAGGACAGGCTAGTATCTGTTTTTCTTCCTAGCCCCCTCTTCCTTCAGTCTCTACTCTTTCTTCATCTTAAACCTTTCAGAGACTCCTGCTATGCACAGTCCCAAACCCAGGTTACCTCCAACTCATCATCCAGTGATTACCGCACATATAAACAGTTGACTGGATCCTTCTAAACAATCATGAGATACATTTTTTTATAAGCTGCTCTTAGAGGACCCTAATTCATCAGCATGGATGGAGTCTGGACTCTCTTGCCCAGCCAAACTCACTGTTTTTTCCAGCGGAAGCAGCAAACAAATTGCTGAGCAATTATACACAGTGCTCCTCCTTCATTTTCATATTGAAGTGGCCACCAGTTTGGAGCTCCAGAGATCAGCCATGAGATGCTTCCAGGTTTTCATCAGGTTCTTGAGAAATTTCAGAATTATTTACTTTTTTTCCAGAAAATCCATACTGTCTGCCCTGCTCTTTTCCTCCTTGGTTGCTTTACATTTCTGTTGCCCCTCCCCCCAAGTTGTTTTTTTTTTTTAATCTATTTATTGCCTGTTTTTCTTGGCTCATTCTCACTTTCCATTTTTCATTATTAGTTCTTTATGATCTTCTGTTTCCTTTTTTTTTTTTTTTCTCTGTCATGGCTGCTCTCCCAGTTGTTCTCCTCTGGGGCCCTGAGTTTCCCTTAGCTAATGAAACAAAAGCTGCCTACCTCCCTTGCTTTTGCAGTCCAGCTGTTTCCTTTTTAAAACATAAACTCATCTTTATTCAGTGAAGTTCCTGTGCAGGGTCTGATTCTTTAAGAGGAGATTGTATTTTGTGACAGCGAGAGGGAGGGTAAAAATATACTTTGCTGGAGGAAAAGCCCTTTGGGTAGAAATCCACCCAGCTTGCTCTTGAAAGGCAGAGCATCCTCCAGTAAAAATGGGTCGTTATTTTACTTAGCACCTCTTGGCACCTTGACATTGCAAAAGTCTCCTTGACAGTCTCCCCTCCCTTTTCCTCCTTTAGTTCCTAAAACCTCCCACCTTGAAAGCTTAAGGTTTCCTGGCCTCTGTGAAAGTGTAGTCTAACTAACACCACAAACCTGGATTTTATATGATTAGTTAGTGAAAACTTGCCAACTTTAGGTGCAGCCTGCCAAGTCAAGTCAATTTACTGTGATGCTTTGACTGTGCAAGTAGGCCTTAATCCCCCTTTAATCTCCAGTGTACCCTTGACATCATGGAAATTACTTACAAAGCTAATGTCATCAGATGATCCATGTTAGCTATTTCAGTGAATGTTCCTCTGCACAATAGAGCAAGTTTACCTTGTAAGACACAGGCCCCAAAATATTTTCATTTAATGAGCCCAGCAGATATCATCTTACAAATGGGGATGAAAACTCCTTCTTCTGCACTATAATTCCCCAGGCCTCATGTGACTTAGAATTTACATGCTAGCCAAGCATCAGGTCAGTGTATTTTATTTCATGTCTGATTGATTGGATAAAGAGATTTACATAGTAGCCACAACAGCTATGAGATATTAGGAAGGCAAATTTCCCTTTTCAACTCTGCAAGGCCCTTCCTGCCCTGGAAACATTTGGCCAACACAAAAATTTCTACAAGAATCATTTTTGATAGCGTGTTCAGACATCAAGAGCATAAAGGAAATAAAAAAATAATGCCATGTTGTGCATGTGGCAACCAAGATGAAAATTAGCATGTCTAACAGCAAGGAGCTAACTCTGTTATTATTTATTGATTTAATAATAAGGACTTCCATTTATATAGTACCCTTTATCTCAAAATGACCCAAAGTGCTTTATATACCCCCAAAAGATGACATGCAACCTATGTAAAAGGATGATTTCACCCATTACAGGAGCATTGCCAGTGCTGGAAGAGGGACAGGACACACAGCAATCTCCTGGGCAGCCTGCACGAAGGCTAAGACCAGGGTTTAAGACAGGAAGTGAAAGGAATACTATATCCCCTCGCATCTATAGGATGAGCTCACAATTTGGAGAGGAGCATGGTCACTGGGGTCAGCTATCTCCTGTAAAAAAAAGAAAGCCTAGAGGACTTATTTTAAAGGTCTTCAGAGGTGAAGCTTGCTGTTGTGTCAGGAGGGTAGTGCTCTACATAGACAGTTTGTGATTAAGAAGTGACTCATTAGTTTCTTAGAGGGAAGAGGAGCACTTATGAATGCTCCTTGCTGGATCACTTAAGAGGCTTTTAGGAGTGTCTCATCCCAGCACCATTCTACCTCTTCCTCATTTAGGTTTGACATCGCCCTTTGGAAGCCAAGAAGATGTCTAACATTCATTTGCACGGGAACAGGACCAGATACTGCGCTTGTGATACAAGATGAGAAAATAACATACAGCAGAACATCTATGAGCAGCCAGATCCTGAGAAAAGAACATGTACCTCTATCAAATTGAAGGTGTAAAAGATTGTACGTGCTCTGTATCTGTCTACAAAGCTGCTTCTTCACTTGCAAAGTGCAAAACTGGATGTGCAGTACCAGTATTTACATATGCTCTTGGCTCATTTGAGAAAAAAATGCCAACATATGTCTCCAGTCAACTAAAACTTTGCCCACTGTGAGAGGAGATCTCTTTTCTTCCCCAGACATGTGGCCCCTGGGACAGAAAGTGGCAGCTCCATGTCAAAGGACCTTACAACATTTGAGGAAAAGAGCAAGATATGAATCCAGATTCAAAGTTTACACGGTGAATAGGTGTCTCTATCGATAGCACTAATCCATGTCAGTTTGTGAGATAAAAGGGAAGTAAAAATTAACCTGAGCGACAAAAACTGAGGGAGTTTAATTAGGAAGGTAAGGTGCAGCCACCCTGTTTGAGATTTAGCTAAAACACTGAGCTAGCAGCCTCCCAAGCTCTCACAGCAATTTTTAACTAACAGATGCAGTCAAGCTTTCAGTTTTATATTGCCGTCATAACTCATGATACACAATCTTGGGCTGTTTTCAGAAGGTCCATAGAACGAGGCCAGCTTGCGATTTCATACCGGGGGGCTGCAGTGCTGCTCCGCTGCCAGCACCTGTGCCCGACATCTGATCTTAGGGCTGGAGCACATCCTCTCCCCCCTCTTCCCTCTGCGGGACTGGCTATGCCAAGCCAGCGAAGAAGCATTCCAGCAGATTATGAAGTACAACTATCTTGGCCCTCGCAGCTCAGAAGAAACTGGACCTAATAGGAATTTCGCACGCCATTCTCATGGATCTAAAGCGAGCTATATGGGTAGGTCTGTAAGGCAGTTTCTGTCCATGTGCTCATCTGTGACCATGAGACACACGGATCCCTAAATGCTATGATTAGGTCAAGGATAATGGCAGGGACAACTGCTGCGTTGAAACATGGGATCAATGAAATGAACACATTCTTAGAAAAGGTGGCAAAGACGTAAATGGGAGTCACTGATGCTTCCAGAGAATGGCTTGGATTACTGAATTCATACAAGGAAGAGCGTACCAAACATGAGGGAGAGAGGCAATGTGAAAACACATCATCTCAAGTACTGCCTTAGGAATATTAAGCCCTCCTAAACAAAGACTGTTATCTCTGAGCCAGGCATTTGGATAGAGGGAAGTATGAGCCTAACTCTAAGCCTCCGCAACTCTAATCCTCCTGGGACAGTGACAGGAACGAAACAGTCTGTTCAGAAATCCCTCAACACTGTCGCTCTTTTTATAGATCCCAAAGCAATGGAATGAAGAATGGAAAAGCACTTTGGTGTCACAAAGTGCACAGGAGGGGTCACGACAGATCAGATGATTGAAAAGAAAAATATTAAATTCATCTTCTCCTGAACTTTAAAAAGGGGAAAAAGAAAGGAAGTTCACCACCCTCTCCCAGCTGAAGGATCCAGAAAGGGTTCCCTTTAGTCAGGGCTTCTTCCCAGAAAACTTTTTTATAGAGTCCCCACAAAAATTCAGCAGCTTTTTTAAAGGGAATCGGTGGGCATGTCCCATCAGTTTTGGAGGTCAGTATTCTGACTCCTGGCTGTCAGGCAGGTGTGTTAAATGCAGTTAGGGCCAGTCCCATGAAAGGTATTTAGGCACCTCACTCCTATCAAAGTACCTAAATATCTTTGTGGTTATGGCCTTTAATCTTTGCATAAACTGCAATCCCAGCAGAAAAATCCGAGTCCTCTAGACAAGATCTTCACTTCTGCCTGATCCAGGGTAATTCCAAGGACTACTACTCAGAATATTGGGAGAATGGGCTCTCATGCTGTTTCCAGGCAGACAGCACTTTCAAATACCCAGCTAACACTAGATGCACACTGGGCTCCAGTGCCAAGCTAAAGGATAGGAATTGCAGTGAAATCCTATTAACCAAGGGCATTACAGTCATTAAGTGAACCACTGAATGCAATTTTGTGTTGAGGAACAAGGGGAAAGAGATAAAAAAGGAAACTACATTTCATGAGGGAAGTGAATTCCCTGTCCTCTCAGAGGTAAACTTCAGCCTTTGGTGACATCCAGAAGTTTCAGAAGCTAGGCATATGAGAAATGACACGTGCTATTTTTTTTAATCTCCTTTTTAGTGCAAGACTTCATGCTTGGACTTGTTTGCAACCCTGATATTTTATGTTCCCTTGTGCCCTTTAATACTAAAGGTACTGATAGGCTTTACAGTAATGCAAACAGAGAGCATTCCACCTGCATCCGCCAAAGCATTTAAAGATTCTATTAATCTGATGTCTTAATTGGTTTTGAGATTAGGAAACACCAGAGCCTTTGTTCCCACAGCCTGGGTGCTTTCCTAGAGACGTGGTGGAGGTTGTTCAGGTTTTGTATATTGAGGTTGTTGATAGAACAGGGAAAGGAGCATGACTCAGTGCAGGTGATTCATAAGGGTCACCAACCAGAAGCCAATTTCCTTGAAAGCTCATGACATTTTGCAGATCAAGAATAAAAATGCTCTACTGGGTTGTCCCTGCACAGTAGCTCTGTGGTCACAGTGCTCCTGTTCCACCTGTCTATCTGCTGTTGTCAACCAAAAGTAGAAATTATGTTTGCTCACAGTTCAGGGCTGTTAAATTAGGAACAAAGCGATCTTATGCCAAGTGAACTAGGCCATTCAGACTGATGATGGCTCTTTCTTAATGTCAAGACAGGGTCGGAGTGGAATGCAAATGAGATTACTAGAGGGAACAAGAACAGACAGGGATCAAAAGGAGAGAAAGAAATAGTGTTGGGAGGAAAATGGAAACCAAAGCAGGAAAAAGTAGGCTACCAAATTGTCTCCACTGGGCTGTTCAGGCAAGAAGGCTAGAAATCAGTGAACAAGATAGTCAATAGCCACTGGGTAAGCAGTGTCCTTGCTATTCACCATAAATGTACTGAAGCAAGCAATAACAAGAAAAGGACATGATAAAAGTGTTACCCAACTTGGGCAATGCCCTGCTCAAACCAGAAGAGAACATGGTGGAGATAAGGAGTTCCAGCAGGAAGCAATAATAAGATCTAAGCATCTGTAAAACGTTTCATGGGGAGGTATCTAGCAGCATAGCTTGGATGAACCAGCAATGATTCAGCCTTAGGTCTGAGGTGATAGCAATGGGTCCTGGGTCAGTGAAGAAGTAGACTTTCCAGAAATCACCAGGAAAGATCAAATAGTACAAGTAAGATCAGATCTGGCTGCCATATGGGCACCACCTGATTTGTAAATGTACCTGTGAGCTCCAGGATGGTCCCTCCTTTTTCCATGCTTGTCTTTTTCTATGAAATCCAAGGTGAATTATTTCACATACTGGATAGTCCAAGCTAACAACATTTTGAGTGTCACTTACCATGTATTCATGAGGACTTGCTGGGATTTGTTGCTAGAAATGCCTCTCAGCCATTATCCAGCCATGAGTTTTACAGCAGAGCAGACACTTTATGGAGTGGCATAGCTAAGTCACCCTGTAGACTTTCTAGTAGCAATAGATTTTTTTTCTTCACTTGAGACACCTATGAGCTTATTTACAGAGTCAATTAACAAAAGATAACCTCCCATTGTGCAATCATCAATAAATCAATTGTGTTAATACTATCTTGGAATGTCCTCCACTATTTACTTTAATATTGTTGACTCTCGACACTTAAGAAAGCCAGCACCTTCAAGTTTCACTTGATTATAGGTAAATGGATTTTGTAGTAGCCATTAATAAATATAAATTGTTTTGGAAAATATTTAAGTTTGTCAAATTTAACCACTTGCTGAGCATTAAAAACTACCCCTTACTGACCGTGTTTAACAATTACTTCAAGAGAGACAGTTCCACATTGTAAGGTTATGCTACTGCACCTATGTATTTTGTTGGCTTACTATTCTTATAGGTCCTTCCAACTGTGAAGTGTGATTATTGACATAAATGTATAAGTTAAGACTTAATTAAACCAGCCAGGCAGTAAAGTGCTTTTCTATTATTTGGCAGATTCCTATCCCAAATAGTTTATTTATCCATAGGTGATGTGTTGCTGCATTTACTCACGGTGAGTAGCACTTTACTCCATGAGCAGTCCCACTGATTTCAGCTCTATGAGCATGTATGATGCCACATCCATTAATGTTCATCAGCACAGAAGGGTCCGTTAGTCACGCTGAATTGTGCCTGCTTCCACAGCAGAATGATTTATATCTACGGGACTGCTCAGCATGAGCAAGGACAGTGGAATGTTTCCCTAAATAGACAATATATAGGCATAGGAATGGGGCGGGGTCATGTTAAGGAAATCTGATGCCCTCAGCTCATTCTGCAAGGACCTCCACCCAAAACTGCAACAAGAACATGCTGCTTTCAGGACAGAATAAAATTAATGCCAAAGGGGAAGTTTAGATTTCGTTGCAGGCTGTTTGCAGTCTTAAGCAGACAACATAACCTGGGTTTTGGTAGGCATGTATTTTAGGTTTTTCTTTGCACCCTTGAGACACTAAGAAAGATTTTTTTTTTCATGGTATGTCTCCAAGACAGCCTTAGGAACTTCTACTTTTTCAGGGACTAAAATAGAATCAGGGAAGTTGTTTAAAAAAAAAGACAACTGAACATAGCTAGTGTAATTCTGATGCCATATTACCTTTGAGGTAAGAAATCAATTATTTCACTTATTCTCCCATTGCTTCAGAAGTCAGTAGCCTTGGCAGTAAATTGAATATTATGCTGCTGCAGACAGCATCTTCCTTGTCAAGCATCTAGCTCCATTCTTCTCTTGATGATGATTGGTGACTTTAAAACTCACATGACTTCCAGATAATAAATGAAAACTGTCATTGTTCTGGGGCTGCTGGGATTCATTTTTTTCCCTTTCCTCTGCTTTGACCTCATTGTGATGTATTGTCTACTTCAGGGTGTTTGGAAAAGTACGGGAAATACTAGGCAAGGACTTTTAAAGAAGACAGACCTCTAATTAGATCCCTCCAAAGGACCCTGCAATGACTCTGTTTAGACAGACATTAATGGATAGGCCTAACTTTCATGTCTGTAGTGTTGTCCTGGCCAAAACTGAGCCCAGAGGGAGGCTTTTTGCTGGTGCCCAGGCTGCTGCCAATCTCATCTTCCTCTTCACCATGGGCTGCATGTCCCCGAAGTCCCCATTGAATCAGTGCTGACAGTTGTGTGAATGCACGTGCAGCAGAGTCAGCTCATTGAACAATCTGAAAACCAACCTTGTGGAGGTATAGAAAAGACAGTAGCTCTTAGTCAGGTTAATCTGGCCAGATAACTAGTGTAAATATGAATTCGATCACAAGAATATGTAACTAAGGCCAGAACAGCCTTTTATCAGCAGCCTATGGCTAGGCTGACCATGCACTGACCATGTCACCATTCCCATAACTATCTGCACATCTCTGCAACTCAAACTTTTGACATTCATCCATTCTTTTTTCAATCAGGAGAAATTTTTGCTTAAGAAGTTTTGTTCAGAGAATATCTTTGGCTCAAACCCCACACTAGACAGTCCCTGAACTTCAGGAAATTTCAGTTCTTGTAACTCAGTATAACTTCAAACACAAACTATGTTTCACTGTTCATATGCTTTTTGAGTTGCTCATCTGGGGTATAAATCAGAATGAGCTTTCTGGAAGAAAGAAAATATTTTGTGTTTTTGGAGGCCTGTAGTGGAGCTGGAACTGAATCAGATGAATATGGGAAGGCACGAGCAGAACATGACAGAGGACTGGGAACTTGCTGACAGGGCATTTTCTTTGAAGAAAGGGGCTGTGAAAGAAAGGAGTCAGAGCTGGATGAAACATACAATGTAAAAAAACAAGAAATTCAACAGTTTAGCCCTCTTGCAGTTCAGTCATCATCATGTGTAGGTGAAAAATGTAATCATACCATGCAACATCTTTGGTTAACCTCTTAAAGGAAGGAAACCATGGACACCAAATATGGTCTTTACCTCTGCTTCTATGGCTGCATATTGAGAGCTGTGAGGACATACTGGCTAAGGGAGACACAAAGTCTAGAAAAATAAGTTAGAGAAGGGAAAAAGCTGATGAATCATATCTTTCACCACAAATTAAAATAGGTTGGATATGTATTGCTCTTAGTTCCATTATGGGAACATTTGACTCTCTATATTCATTCATTATAAAGCAAAAATATTAAAAGAAATTAAAGGAAGAATAAGTCCTGTTCAAAAATAAGGGAATATGATGCAGATAAAATGTTTCTTTTAAATCTGGGAACAGAGGTTACGAATTAAGTGATATAAAAGGGCATGTAAAATGTATGTAAATGGCCATCATTTAGCATTAGAGAACTCCAAGGCAATGCCCACTGATGACAACGGTAGTTGCTAATTTTCCTCAGTGGGTAAATCAATCCCCAGGTTTCTGAAAGTCTAAGACAGCATTGCCCACACATGAAGAAGACACTGCAGCAGTAACATCTCTGTTATACCCCTAGGAAGTACTTCCAGTTCTATCACTAGGAAGTGCTTCTGAACATGTATCTCCTCTGCTGCAGTCCATATGGTGTCAAGCATTTTGTTGGCTCTCCACAAATAAATAACAAGATAGCACATATCCCCACAGTATGGATTTATGCTTCTGCCTTCTGAGGTCATACAAAAATAAAACAGGAAAGTAATAATCATGGAAATGATTCTAGTGCTTTCATATATATATATACACAGACACACACACACATATATACGTATATAACAAAATCATGCCCTAACCACTCACCTTGTCAGCATAGGCATTTAAAATATCTCCCACCTGCAATGCAAAGAACACATGGCTGAATAACCCAGTCTCCCACTGAACTAGATGAAGAACTGAAAGATACATTATAAATATAGACATGGAAGCTATCAGTTCTTAATCTCTTCCTATTATATCTAGATCTTTAAAGAGTCTTTCAGAAGATGATGGGATGTATGAGACAACCCCTGCCCCTTTTACTCACTCACCCAAGTGATCCCCATCCACTTGGGTACAAAATAAGTAATGCAAGCAGAATCTGTATTTAAATAATTGTGGCATAATAGAGGGAGTAAAGGCTAAGAAGGAGCTGTTCTGGTCCATTGGGTAAATATTATGATCTTTATAGCGGAAAATAAATGCCCAGCTATCTATGAAACCAATAGAGCTGTTCCGGTCTATCAAATTATAATTTGTGTTTTTAAAAAACAATTTTAAATGGAGTTGCTCTGATCTATAGAGCACATTATATAGCTTGGAAAGACTCCGAATACATATTTATCTGGAAAATTTAAACAGCTTACTATAAATAATAAGCATCTTGGGGGGTGGGGAGGGGAATAAGCCCTGATTAAATATGTCATTGCTTTGTGCATAAAAGCAGATGAGCGCAGAACACCACTTCCTACAGGAATATTACATTTGAGCCTTGTCCCTTGTCTCACAAGCTAAGATGTGTCAAGTTAGGTCAGTCTTAGATGAGAGACCTCCAAGGAAGACCTAGTTATTGCAAGGAATGGTGCTGACAATTCTACTTTATGCACTGTCCTCTGAGTCAGCACTGAATTCATTTTCTAGCTTGGCAGTGAGGTGTGCTGAGTTGTTGTCTTTCAATGATATCTAAAAGAAAGCCTACCCTCTACAACTGCAGCTCATTAAAGTTTCCATGGCATGCTTTGCAAGACTGGGGTGCCAAGCCAATGTTCTGAAGAAGTTCCAACAGAAATAATTAAATTGTCTCTCAGGTCTCCCTGCAGTTTCAATCGGATGTGGTATGCTTCTTCGGTTTCTACCCTGGTGTGTTGTGTCACTATACACCATTAGACAGCTGTTGTGCTTGAACCTTGGGATAACTCCATATCAGTGGTGGGTGACGCTAATTCAATATAACACTTATCCAACTCACAAGGCTTTTGGCGGCTTAATTAAGGTGCTGGTTGGAAAGGCTCTCGAGAAAATGTAGCATATTATTATTTTTCCCTTTTAGTCATATATTTATGTGTTTATCAAATAAAACGTGGGATTATCTCAATAAAAAGCAGGAATATGGCATATATTAATGGCTGCAGCACCACGTCCACATCTCTAGGCTAAGATGGATTTGACCAAGTCCTGCCCCTCAGTCTTTCAAGATAACAATGCACATTTTAAAGAGTATTTTTCTTTGTTTCCACAGTGCTGTAACTTCAGGTCAAAATGTCAGAAGAGCTTGATATTCTTGCCTTTTCTCAGGTTTTGTCGTACCGTTATTTAAACATAGGTTTTTGGATTTAATTTGACAATCTTTATGTAGTTGCTGGCATGGTAATTGAGTCTACTTGTCTTTTTCAGGACACCAGAAGATCTAACTAAGTCAGAATGTCTCAGTTACAGTCCAGATTTCTATTTATTACCTACCTCACCAAGAAAGACAAGGTGAGTTATCATTCAGTACAGAAAACCTGAAAGGCATTTATATGCTCGAAGTACTGTATAACCATCCTGTGCAGAAGCACAGTGCTTAAGTAAATGTGTTACAGACCAGAGAAATCCCTTTGAAACAATACTATTGAGCCCAAATGAGTCTATGCAACTGAGGGTAGAAATCTAGAAAGCTTACCTCCCACCCAGGACCAAAACAAACCCCTTCAGAGATTATTGATACAATGGCTTATGACAGCTTTACAACTTACATTATGTATGATAAATTCAACATGAAGTGACAGTCACAGCAAGTGTTCAAGGCTGTAGAAAAAAAAAAAAAACAAACTAATTTTTGCTGAAGTTAGAACTCCAATGAACAAAAAAATGTGAACATATACCTATGTATATATCAAAGCTGCAATCTCTGTAAATGCCATCACCATTACTTATGGCAGGGACAATGCTAATATTTGAAAATATTTCAATGGGAATCCAATTTCAGACCTGCAAATTGTAATCACAAAAACAATATTCCAGGGCTCTTCTTAGGAAAGGATGTTAGTGGACCAAGGGAGAAGAAACCTGTCTGTTCCACTTATCTCCGTAGCAGATTGGATGAGGCCATCCTACACATGAATTTGAGTGGGAAGTGCCCTCAAATAGTTTTTCATCCTGGGCTACTGCTTGTCTTTTTAAATTAGGCACATTTAGTGAGAAAAAAATATACATAGAGTTTGTAATCATGGGTAAAAATTTGTGTCACCACTTTAGGCTTTAATCCAATTGTGCCCCCAGAGTAGCCTTTAGCTATTAGTAAAATATATGGTAGAGATATCTTATTTGTGCTCAGGTTAATACTGTAAATCTGAAGGAAAAAAAAATGAAGATTTACCTATGGTAATTCTTTTTGAAAAGCATTTTATTATGCCTGCATGATGGACCTATATTTTTTCCTGTTGTAATGTATTTTAAAACAAAACCAGAAGCAAAGAATATCAGTGAAGTTTTTTTTTCTTTTACTTTCACTGTGCCGTTTGGCTGAAACAGCCTTGTACAAATGTCTGTGAATTATAAGTGGTATTTAATTTTTGTTTTTCACGTCAAAAAAATTTTAGGTAGATAATCTTAAGCTATGAAGAGTATTTTTAGCTTATTAAAAAATGTTGACATTTACTGGCCAAGAGCCTGGCATGTAGTTGCAAAGGTCATCAATGAGTAAACAGACATTAATGGTTAGCTGGATAACTGGTACATAAACAGGTCATATTAATAATTAACACAGAGGAAACCTGGCAGCTTACGGCAAGCTTAGGAAAATACCTAATAGAAATAACTTTGGAAAGGGCAAGGACCAATATTTTAAAAGCATCTAAAAATTGAACCTAGAGGAGCCTAATTTTAAGGCATTCATTTCCCATTCTTTCTTCTCTCTCACAACTTATGAACAAATTATTTTTTAATTCATGGAGAGTAAAGTTATTTGAATCGCTGAAAAAAGTATTGCACAGCTGTTCATTCTGCAATTGATTCACAGACTGATGCTGTCTTGTTGACAACTCTGCAGAATATAAAATAATTAAAGAATTTATTTCATCCCCAAATACATCTGGTTAGGGAAAAAAAAAAAGCTAGCTCCTCCCTTTGTTCATCACTGGAAAGATATTAAAATATATGAATATTTGGATTTAACATTCCATCAATGCTCACTATATCTGCCTATTGATTCTAAGCAAAATTAACTTTAAATTGCCAGTGGTAAAAGTTTTACCAACACCTTTTTTTCTAAAATATAAAGTCTCAGCATTTCTCTCCCACATCCTAAAAAGTGAGATTTTTTTTTTTCTCAATTCCTTTTGGCTTGTCAGCTCAGCAGCAACTTTCCTGTGCAGCCCTATCTGTTTATTCCAGACCAATACAAAAATAACCATGAAGCAAGGCCTCACTCATGTCCACAACTGGTCCTAGTTGACTTGACTGTAAATAGGTCCCTGGTCATTCAGACTAGGAAATAAAGGCAGCCATATCTGAGACTAATTGCATCTCTCCTGGCATGTTTTCATAATGCAAGCTTCAATGGACACAAATCAGTTGGCTTCTTACTTTTAATTTAATTATTATTTTAACTAAAAATGGTACAAAGCATATAGAACTGCATATTAGAAGGGAGTGGAATTTCCAATACTTAATAATAATCATCGTGATACTCACATCATGGGAAAACATAGAAAAATATTTCACTTTTTTCAGAAAATATTATAGAAATATATTACATTTTTCTAGTGTTTAAAAAATTGCTGCTTTTGAATATTAAGTAAAATAGTGCTATCTGAACATTGAGTAAAACTGTAGAAATATCTAAGGTCACCTAGAAGATACAGTCAGAGAGCAGAGCAATAGGAGAGAGGACATATTAGGGAAGCCAAAGAAAAGTAGATGGAATATTTCATGGTGCAACAGAAAAGGTTTCTGATGATGGACTTGAAGAACCAGGAGTCTTCTGTGGACCTGCACATGTAACAAAAAATTTATGCTACACCAACAGAAAAGCCTTTCTCCCTGACTTTTACCAAAATGTAATTTATTAAAGTTTTCTTAATGATATGCAGAAGTCACTGTCTCTGTGTGCCAACATATGGATTTTACATATGTGGAAGTATTTATGTGTGCATATAGTTTATATGCAGTCTCAGGCTTATAGTGCAACTCAGCTTAATAACTGGACTAAAGAACTGAGAATTAACATCATTGCTATCATCTCATGAATATGTGACCATTTTATTTTGTGGTTCCTGTTCCCTGTTTGCCAAATGAGATCTACTTCATGATACTGAAGTCTAGTTAATGGTAGTGAGCTATTAATACATACATGTTTTATCCACCACTGTAAAAATATTTCTTGTTATAGTAGAATAAGAGGAGGCAAGCTGTAGATACTTCTTTGTCCTTAATGATTTTAAGATGCAGACAACTATATGCGAAAAATGCCTCATCTTTTGGCATCCTGTTTGGTATGACCTGAGGCTCAATCCCACCTAAAGCACTTCACTCCCACCCTCCCCTCATCCCATGAACTCTAGTTCTGTCCGAAGACCAACACATGCAAAGCTGGTACTAAAGGTCTCTGTTTGATCTAGATTTGAGAATACCTATTCACACAGTAGAAACCTCTGTGAAGGATGAAGAGCTCTCCATTTGGAGTGGGTGTTTGATTTGTTAACTGCTTGTTTCTGTGGCTCAGAAGATTCATGGTCACAAAAGGTCAATAGTTATGGGTACGCATTGCAACAAAAGTCTGCTTAATGTTTTTAGAAGTAGACCATCTTCTATTTGTCCAGATTCCTTATTCAATACAGCTAAGGTTCTCAAGACATTTAATGGCTACACTTTAATATACAACCTGTTCTTATTCTTGGGCCGCTCTATTTCTTCACCCTGTTCTTTCCTAACATGTATCTTTTTTTCATAAATTTACCTTAAAAAATTCTATCTTTAATTAACTATGTCATTCTTTAATCCTTTTAATGTCACTAAAACATATATTGAAGAACTTTACAGTCTGAGTCAAAAGGGCATTTTGGCAAAAGAATATTGCAGTTGTGTTGCCTGAAACATCTTAGAAGGTAGTGTCCACAGGGAGCAGGAGAGCTCGGTGAAATACTCGGTGAGACAGATGTAAATAACAGTGTCACATTTGGGGATGAAAACCAGTTCATGGTTGTGCTTATTAAGAGCAATTTCTGTGTCTCTGCGAGGCTCCGTGGAGATGGGGAGGTCTGCACCCCAGGCAGCAGATACCACGGCAGCAGAGAAAGGAGGCTCACTTTGCACCACTAACCCAGTTAATCCTGGTTATTTCAGGGTTCCTTCCATGGCAATGCAGAGGGTGATGTGGCTGGGAGGAAGGGATGAGCCTGAAAGAGGTAGTGGGCAAGGGCAGAGGAAGCAGATTCCCCCAGTCCTCCTGTTTTTCCAGGGGAGAGCTGCCGAGCCGGGGTGACTCCAGCCATCAGGCCAGAACAGCTAACACAAAGCGACACGTTCGTCCTCTGAAAATTTTACCGCTCAGCGGAAATAACGAAGCTGTGCATGGTGGACACGATTTCCCCCCTAGGCCCTCATTTGGCAATCCTTCCCCTGCTAAACCCACCGAGAAGATCCAAAATAGAGACTCTCCGGAGGACGGGACGAAGGAGCACGTGCGCAGGTTCAGCTCCACCACCCAAGCTCCAGCCCGCTGTCCCTGACAGCAGGGCAGGAAACTGCAGCACGGACTAGAAACGCCTGGAGAAAAATGTGTTCGGGATTTCAAGGAAGAAAAATAAAAAAAAAGGCCAAGAAAATAAACTGAGATATAAAAATGTGAAAGCCATTAAAAAAACACTGTTTAAACTTAAGAATAAATGCAATGGCATAGTCGCATTCTTTAAAAGCTTTGCTCCGCTCAGAATGGCTTTGTTATTAGTGATTCTTAATGCATGAGATAGTGGTTTGGAATAAATCTTTAAGTAATTCAAAACAAGGACTCTTCAGTAAATAGTTGAAATTAAAGGGGGAGTTAGAGTCATCTGGTTTCCATTAGGATGATAAAATAGTTCACTTGAAACCTTTTACAAGATGCTTTGTTACTGGGAGGTGTCTGTGCATCTCACTCCATCACTAGCCATTTGACACAACATAAAAGGCTTCAAAAGTCATGCTAGGCCTCTTAATCAAAAACTAATTGTAATAGATATTGGGGAGTGTTAACACTGTGACCGCTAGGTTGTATCTTCAGTATATAAGCAGGAGTGAACATTAAACACAACCCTGAGTTGATAGGGCTTATCAGAATTTCAGAGTTAAGTGCTAAGTACTGCAGCCTGGTATCTGCATGCTGTTGCTGTGTACCACTTTTGGAGTTAATTGCACTGGAGGACTTCATCTTCCCGACAAAATTTATAGCATCGTCAGAGAAATTGGAAGCCTGCTGAAGAAACTGCTGCAGTTTACAGGAGTTCAGTGAAACCACAGGGAAAAAAAATTGCGGTTTCTACTTCAGCAACAAAGGCATTTGCTGAGGAAGAGGGGTTCCCCCCCTCTGTCCCTCCCTAGTTTACCCCATAATAAAAATAAGCTGTTCTCCCTCTTGAAGCTTTACTTGCTGCTAATGTTGTAGCAGAACAATTATGGCAGCAGCTCCCCAAAACAACGCTGCCCCTAAAATTGTCACTAAATTGGCATACATGCTTGCTTTACGTTCCCGTATGCCTTATTACAGTTGTTGACATGAATATTCACAGTACTCATAGAAACAGCTTTATTGATTTTTCTGATACAGGGTGGGATCAGAGTTACTGATTTTAACTTAATTCATGCATTTTTCCAGATAGCAGATGACCTTAATATTTACACACTATTGCACCATAATAAACTCAGGCCAGATCCTCTTCTGTTATATGAACTGTTGAAAATATGAGTTCAAATTTTTTAAACAAGGAGCTCAGAACCAGACTGTCGTACAGTGAGGAAATCGGAGATATGGCAATTTACTCCAGCTGAGAATGTAGACCACAGTGTAAAATTCCTTGTTCAGCACAGTAAAGTGCATTAAAAAGACTACTGCTGTTATTTCTCATGAGTTCATTATAACCTGTATGCTACCAAAATCTCTAGACAGCTGTGTTCCTTTTTACTCCAATTTCAAACAATACAATTAAAAAAGCATTTGATGAAATGTAGACACTTCTACCATTTACACTGGAATGCTGGCACCATCCAAAATCAGCTAGTCTGTAAATACCAGATTAGGATCTGTGTAGCCAAGGTTTTTATTTTAGGAAAGCATATTCAAAAGGAAGTCTCAAGCTTTCTTGGTGAAGAATATTCTTTATTTGTAAGACCCATAATTATCTCAAATGTTCAGATAAGCTGGGAGAGCTGCAAATGTTAAAACAAAACATAAGGAAACAGTTTTGGATATTGAAGTGGAGGCAAATAAGGATGATGTACTTTTCCCCTATTAGTTTACTATATAAATGAGAAGACATTACAGAGTGAAATTTAATTAAAGTAATTGACCAAATTGCATTTTGTAGTAGTTATTGTCGTTAGCAGCCCTGACTCCTCTGTCAAAAGGATTTGCTGAAGATTATTTCTAAGGGGTATTTATTATGAATATTAATCTCTCTAGTAAGTAGCATCAACATATTAAAATTCATTTGAAGCACTTTATGGAAGACTGCAAACAGAAATGACTGGTGAAAAACAACGTGTCTAATCATGTTAGCTTGGTTCACACATGGTTAAACCAGAAGTAGAACAGGGAGAGGAAATGTAATAAAAGGTACATTGGTTATATTATGATGAAAATGTGCTTAAAGGGTACCTGATTTCCAAAGAAATTCAGGCTGCACTACCAGGAACGCTGATGACTCTGCTGTTTAAGGCAGGTTTTTATACAGTCTTGCGCTGTCTCACTGGAAAAGTCTGATTCTTCAGCCCATGTGTTAATTCCTGTTTGATCCTTTTAATGATTGTTTGCAGGAAGTATATAATTAAGGAGGGCCACAATTCCTACAGAGAACTTGGTTCACAGGTGCTACCCACGCTACTTATACCAACAACAGACAACTTGGGTTTGGTATTCAATACCGCAAATTGTATCCGTCAAGCCCCTCTCTTCAGTAGGGGGAAGGACACACTTTCTAATTACAGTGCATGCATGAATGGCTGTATAGAGTTGCATTGCTGTCTCTTCCAGCAACTTAGATGACGCAGTTTCTTCTTTTCAATGCTGCTTGATCTTCTTGTTGAGAAAAAAATGTGGAGGTGAGATGAGAAGGTAGGGATTGGAAATGAAAGGAAAACACAAAGGGATTAAAACTAGGAATTCTTGACCCACTCTTTTCAGTTTTCCATGCTCTGGAGACAGGGTTTGAAGACTGATGGCTGTACGCTAGAGGGAGAAAAGGTGTTTATGAGATAGCCAGGGTTGCAGGTTGGGTCAGTCTCGATCCTCCTCAGCCTCACCTCATCCTTCCTCTCCTCCACCTCTTTGCTTTGAACGTTGTTTCCTTCCCTTTCAACAACGCCATCTGCGACTTTCATACCACCTGTGTTTAAAATAAACACCTGACAGCAAATAAGCCCTAAGTGTACACAAGTTGGACATCCCAAGTTGTGTTGCAGCTCCAGACATCAGCTTCTCTTGCCCTTTTAATAAAGGCTCAGATCCCTATCTTCTTAGCGCCCTGCCTCCATTTTGCCAGGAGGCATTCCTTTCCCTTCCTTACGAAATAGGCTGAACATTTTCCCTGTGTAAACATTGTTCCACATCTGTTCAAGCTGAAGAACATCAGAGCACCATTTCTCAGAAACCATTCTGGCTATGTGTGACCAAATGTACTGCAGAGGAACCAACACCAGGTGAGGAATTTCCTCAAAGTTGGGGCTGGGAAGAGTCGCTTCACCCCATTGCCGCAGTTCCTATAGTAACTTTTTTAGAGGCTTTATCCACCTATTAGCACCACTCAGTGTGACTGTGGCTGCACAATCCTTCTGTATAGACCAGGGCTGTGGCAGCCACTGAACTACTGACCTGGAAGTAAAAACCCCAAACTAACTCTATTCCTGAGTAGAGTAAGAAAGAGAAACCATTTCTATTGCTGAATATGGCAAAAATCCTTAAGGGAGTCCACTGATTACACTACTGAGATTTGTATGAACTAACTAGGGTAAATAATTAGACTATATTTTAATTAATATATCAGTGCCTGCTAGCACAATATAGTTAAATTTGTGCTACTATTAGAGCTGAATGAAAGAAAATTGTCCTATTTGTGGTGAAATTATAATCATGACGTTTCCAAGAAAAAGAGAAGGCAAGAAAACCCTGCAACTCTTTTTTGTGCTGAAAGAAGACAAGAGGTGCCTTTAGTTCACCAAGTGCCCATGTGCCTCTTCTCTAGGTAGCAAACCTGAATATGGCAAAAGCATCTCTGGTGAACAGGGAAATGAGCCACACATACACACATATATATGTGACACAGATCACAAAATGAGGGCTAAAAATACAGCTCAATTATTCAAAGTATATAATTTTTTTTCATGCTTGACCTTGTTATTACATTGAAGCACCCGTGTCACTCAAAAGGGGCCTTCTTGCACAAACAAGAAAAAAATATCTGCGCATCGCAACCCAGGCTTTTCCCAAAACCTTGCTTCCTGGATAATGTTGCAGTTTGGGGGAACAGACAACTCCCTCCCCATGGAGCGTTACCAGAGGTTTTGCAGGACCAAAAATGATCAAGCTACAGGGTAGAGTTTTTTCATGCCTCCACTATGAATCAGACTTTCTCCCTCACTGCCTGAGGAGGCAACTCCTCACCGTATTCCCATCAGGAGTAAGGAATGAAGGGATAATTAATCCTTTGGACTTGCCTGTACAAGAGAGGTGATCTTTGCAACAGCAGGCGGTGCAGCCTGCAGCCCTGTGCCCATGGCGAGGCCGGGATCCAGAGGTCTTATCTGCAAGTGAAGTCTGTTGGAACTCCTTTATCTGGGGGATCAGCAGGAGCCAAGAGTAAGGGATGTGGAGGGAGGGCTTGCCAGCAGAAAGGTGTGATGGTAAGCCCTTTGCAGCCACCACTCTGATGACCGTGGTGGCCCCTACTACGGCTCCAAAGACATCACAGAGGTACACCGATGGGTGAGCCTGAGACAGGGAACAGCTTTCCAGCAGCAAAGACCCCAACTCTTCAAAGAAAGCCTCGCTGCACTGGCTTTGCAGGAGGAGAGGCTTTCTGAATCTACACTTCCCAAGGTGGCAGCTGATCTCCGCTCTGTGGCAGCCAGCGTGAAACACGAGGGCTTGATTTTCAGAAGGTGGGAGGCTTAGCACTTGCTGAAAATAAGACCCATTTAAGTCGTCACAACAGCAGTCACCTTGAAAGATTTAGGCCACACAGTCTGGTTAGCTGGCCGTTCCCCTAGCACTGTTGCATTTATCAACCCCCCGCAACAATTCCCTCCCCTTCAAAAAGCTGTTTATTTTTTGATCGCCCCATGAAAGTTAAGGTGTCACATTGGTTAATATTATCGCTGCTCCAAACTTCTCCCACTTTTGGCCCACACAAGGCAGAGGATAACCCCTTCCCTTCTGCCCCAGCATCATTTACCAAAAACACAGAGTGAAGGAGGCACCACACAATTCAGCTTTAACATTAATCTTCCTACTGGCTTCTCATTATCTTGCCAATAAGATGATCTTCCTCACACCACATTTCGATATATTTGACATCTGTCATAAAACTCAGGTCACACATATCCATCTTCTGGTAAAATGAGTCATCCTACAGAGACCCATACTATACTGTTCAGGTCTTGCCAGAAATAATTATTGATATATTGTCAACACATCCAGCCTACGGTATTAATAGGAGTCATAAATTACCAGCCTTTTTCTTCCCTCTACCTAGCAACAAAATGAGAGGACATACAGCAGGAAAGCAGGTACATGGCATTCTGGCGATGGGTCCAGGCAGGGCCATTCACTGCTTTCCAGAAGCTTCCCACAATTTAATCATATTTAAGAGAGTAACTAGTTTCAGAAATTATTCAAAACTAGTAATGACTTTCCCTTTGTTTTGGTACCTTATGGTACCATACAGGTTATGATCTCTCATCAAAACAGCCAGTTACTAACTCCCCAAAACTTGTAGCTGATAAACAGTAGCTATTTAGGGGAGAGAGGTTACAGACAGATAGAAGTTGGACTATCCTCAGCATAATGTCATTGACTGCACTGAAGAGAGAAGTTTAACCTCTTCTTGGTACTTGCTGCACAAGACAGATGCAACTTTTCTGTTTCATTACGTATATGCAATGCTCCCCAGTTGACTTCATTAACAACTTAGGTATACTTATGTTATTTTCCTGATTTTTTTCTTTTAAAGTGTAAGCCTCCATAGCTAAAGGTGAAAGAACAGAGATTACAGCCATGGCTAGAGGAGATGAATAGCCTTTCCCACAAGCAGTATGCTCCTGCAGAACAGTCACTGGGTTTAAACACTGACACAGTTCCTTCCCGGGTTGCTAAAGTGGGTTCAGTTACAACCTACTTGCAGCTTAGGGTATCACAGGTTCCCCTTGCTCCACGTTTTGGTATCAGAGGCACAAGGTCGAGGTGGTTAAAGTGTCTTCTTGCAGACCCAGGGAGAGGAGCACAAGCTTTGCTTTAGAGCCATGACTGAGCTGTAAAGTGGTACCTGGGAAGGCAGTGATAGACATCACATGATGTTCTGCTCTATCGGCTGCAGAAAAAGGCCATTAGGCTTGTGTGATTAAGGTATGCCACTCTACAGCCAGGCAGGCTTTGACCTTGACCTTTAGCAGGTGAATACCATGGTTTGCAGCACTCTACCTTTGCTCTCTGGAGTAGGGACTATGATTGCCTTGTTAGAGAACAGGGAGAACAGGGACCACCTTGGGGAGGACATTCCTTTTGTACCAGCAAGCCTCCGAAAGCTGCTATGCTAAAGAACATGAAGTACCTCCTGCAGGAAGGCTTTGGCATAGGGTTTTGTTGAGGATAGGGACAGGGGAGGGCAAACCCACCAAATGTCACCTGCACATAGTGGACATGACATGGGAGAATATTCCCTTTTGCACAAATCCAGCACAGATCCTGATCCCCAGCCCCAGTGCCAAAACCTCAAATCTTTTTGTGCAGCCTTCATTTGGTTTTGTATGACCCCAACTGGGATGACACCCAGAGTGAGTTACACAGGCAAAGGGAGTCTGCACATCACAGTAATGTTCCACAGGCCCAGCAGCAGCAAAAACGTCACCTCAGTGTTTTACAGTTTTAGCCCTTCCATATATACAGGAGCATTGAGAGCACCTCAAACTAATTAATAAGCTGCTCTGTATCTTTGTGCATTACCTTTCTTTTCCCCCTTTGACTCGCACACAAATTATTTTTAGAAAAAGGAAAAAAAGTTTCTTTTTTTTTAAAAAAAGCAATGAACTGAGGTCTGACACTGCTCATCTGCTCTGTTCATCGCCTCAGCAGCGTATTAGGTTTGTTGGAAGGTGAAGGAGGGAGAAAACATGGAGCGTGCCTTCACTCCTGTCACATCCCTCACCCCAAAACCTCCCAGGTTCTCAACAAGCACCAACTCCCTTCCTTCCTCCCCCCAAAAAAAGCCCTGGTGGTTATAATCACAAAATCCTGGCATGCATCTCTGACTTGTACTCTGTCCGCTTTCCATCATTTTTGTAAGGGAAAGATGTGGTTGCAAGGCAGTTTGTTTTTGTGGGGTACCTGTGGGTGGCATATACCTGGGTTAACTGACTTGGTGGCACTTGTAGCCTTACACTGTAGGCACCATGAGATGGCACAGGCACATCAGATACTCAGTTCAGGTGTTGAGTTCTTGGGCAATTCTAGGCCAAGAAAAGTGACCTGAAGAGACCATTTTAAATCCTGCTAATTACAGTATCCCTGAATTTGCTCTAGTTTTTTTCCAGGTTGAATTTAGCAAAGATAGGAGTACAGAAAGCCACTCATGCTTTTCTGCTTGGGCACTGAGTTCCGACAGAGTGGAGGATGTTGTCTTTCATTATTAACTTTGGCAGCATTTAAATTAAGTAATATCTTGACAGGGGAAAGGAAGGGAATGAAGGGCCCTGGGAATATTTTTTTCTCCTGTTTAATTGTACTGCATTTGATGTGTTCCAAAAAACACTAGAAGATCTGCTCTTCAGAGACCAAAAAAAAGTTTATAAACCCCCACTAGTTGAGGTAGTTTGGCAGCACATAGAAGGCTAGAGAATTATCATCTGTCCAGGGAAATCCACCCCCCGCTTCTCCCAAGCCTCTTTCAGCTGGTGCATGCAAGATGTTCCTGCTCACTTCATCCTCAAACATTTAAACACTTTGAGGACCACACACCTACAGTACATTATTTGCAGGGCTTTCTAAGCCGAAACCCAGTGTGTGTATCTGTGGGTGGGAATGGCTGGATAATGTTACCATGATAGCTGATGATAATATTTCTACCAATTGTTAAGCTTCCTAAGTCTCCACTTCGTGAATGCTTCAGCATATCGTTTTCTGAAAAACAAGGCCTTCCTTGCCTAGGGAAAGGTACAAGTCAATAATGTGTTCATGCGAGATTATCTGGGAGCCTCTGATTTACTCCAGAGAAAAAAGTCTCCCTTACACAAATGCACCTTTCTAAACACTTCAGGGGTCACATGGTTCACTGCAGGATTGTGTCAGTACAGCCATAAAATAAGGCAGCAGTTCAAGCTGTCTTGGACTAGCAGCATAGCAGGTATTGCAGAAACACAGATGTGCCGTAGTCTGAGCTGTTTAAAAGCGGCTGCTTGCTTATGAGCACTCTGCTTTTAGTCCGAATAGATGTTAGGAAAATGTGTGAGGGATGAAGGAGTGTGTTCCTTCAGTGTTTCAGGGAAAAAAGTGTGGGAGGAGAGATAATTTTGATGAGTCAAATTCCTAATTCCCTTCAGACCTGGAAAGTCAGTAGGAGTTGCTTCACTTTCATCTTAACATGCAAAGATGGGTGAAGTTAGAACAAAGGAAGGTGGAAAAAAATAAACGAGCTTCTTTATAAAGTGAGTTTAAGGAAGACCAAAAGAAACAGCAGTGTTCTTTGTGTAAGGACAAAAGCAAAAGAAAACTATTATTCTGCATAACATACTATTTATCTCAGAATACTTATTCAGGCCCTGGCTTCTGGGAAGTCCTCTGCTCATCTTTTTTCCATTTCCTCTGCCATGGCGATTCTTCTGGGCTGTTGCATGCCTCAAACAAAGCACAATATCCTCTGGGACTTTGTTAAAAATACTGTTTAAGACTAACTTATGGCCCAATTCTTCTGACTTCAACATGCCTTTGCTTCATATTTTCCATCAGTCCCTCCTCTTCATCCACTGCATCAAGGCACAAAATTCTTGTTTTAATCCAAGACATTTACAAATTAGACCCCCCTATAACCATTCCCTCCTCTCAGTTGTTTTTGTCCCAAATCAATCAAACCTGACTGTCCACTTCTCCCTCAAGCAGTAGCAGACTTAAAACTTCTCAAACTCCATAAATTAACCATAGTTTCACCCCTCAAAACACTCCATCGCACTCTTACACTGCAGCACATAGAAAATCTCCATCTTAGAGTTCTTGCTTGTGACCTGCTCATTATATCTACAAAGTAGTACACACGATAGCATTTGCTAAAGCATTCTTTCAACCTTGCTAGTTTTCCATGTCTTTCTTATACAATGCCTTCTGCTTTCTTGCCCCTTTAGGTCTGCTCCAAAATCCAGTAAGTTATGGGGTAGGGGGAGAAATACAGGTTTCCAAGGCTTTATGGATCAAGCTCTTATCCTACCAATTCTTTTGGGGATTAATTTACTACCATTCCCAATTTACCTTAGATTTAGTCCCCAGCTTTCCCTAACTATAGTTACGATACTCAGCAGTTTTGCACCTCAAGATCTGCATGAATGATCTGGGTAGCCCTGGGGCAGACAACTTCTTTAAGAGATCTGTGGGAGGTAATTTAGAAATGTAAACCTATTGTTAGAGTGTTTAAATTTACCATAGAAGAGAAAATTCCTATGGATTCACAATTCAAAATGAGTTGAAAAATCACAGTTGCAGATATTTGTAGATTGCCTGATACTAAAAGGTTCTGACTTTAATAAAACCATCTGGATTCTACTGTAAAATAAACAGTAAAAATTATACTGTTCCCATTGTTGTGTTAGGCTCCCATACTCTTATTCTGAGAGGTCCCCTGGCTTGAAGGAGCACTCTTTCTTCCAGAGAGCACTGAAGAAATAGGTTATACAAAAAGTCAGTCTATGCACAAGAGAAAAAATAAAACAGCAGTAACGAAAAGCTAAGCAATAGCAATGAATCATGCATTTCATTCGGAAAGCAGAGATCTCTAGTTTTGTTTATCTTTTGTGTGAACGAGTTCCCTGGTCTGGGTTCCTATTTTTTTTTAAAGTCCCATCCCCCATCCCGGCAAGCTGCCTGCCCCAGCTGACAGTCTCATTGTCCCCATGGCTGTCGTGGGAAGTCATGATAGATGGCTACACCACGACCCTTTTAGGAGGTGCTTGTTCATATTATGCTCAGAGACCTTTTTTGATCAATAGTCAATTCAAACCTTTTCACTTGTGTATACACACAAATATATTTATGTTTATAATATATGTATGTATAAATAAGTGGCTGGAGAATTGTTAAGATGAGCAAAACTACTTCAATGGGTTTCAGCGTTTTGGACCCCAAAGCAGCAGTATCTCATGAGTAAATGTGGTCATTTGCAGCGTGTGCAATATTTTTTCGATATTTTAGTCAAAGGAAGAACAGCCAGAATATTTTCATTGTGGGAAGCACAGAGACTTGAAATAACTAGGTTTTGATACTAGCCATATTGCACTTCACTTTTCCTCAGCACAGAATGCCAGCTTGTTTCTTCAAATTAAGACAATATGCTTATAGTGATGAACCTTATTGGCCATCTATCTTCCTTTTGTAATCTGGCTCTCATCAAGCTGAAATGAAGCCATTTCTTCTGACTGTGGCTGATTAAACACAGAGTAAACCTAGATCTCTGAGGAGGCTCTAATGATTCTCCACAGGCCTAGTGTCAGCCCGGCACCTGCAGCATTCAGCTTCCCCATTTCCATCATAAAATGAAGCATCTGTTACAGAGAAGTGTTATCTTTTTATCATTGATGGTATCTTTCTGTTTGAATTCACCTACCCCATTTGGTATAAATTACAGCCATTTCATATGTAATGAATGGTCACACAGGATGCACCCTGGTTATTGTGGGTTAAAAGGGCACAAAATCCTTTTACTAAACCTTTATTTAACTTGGTGAAAGTTAAGACTATATGGCTTGTGTAAAACCTTCTTTCTTACAACAAACAGGAGGAAATACTTATCACAGCTTAACGCTGAAGCATTTTGATATTGCTTATCTAAATACTGGCCTTTGAGTTTTTTGGAAGCAATTTCTGGAGAAATACTATTAGTTGCAGGGAAAAGAAACAGAGAAACATGTTCGTGCCAAAGACATTTCTGTCTCGGTAACTTGATTAACTATAAGCCTGAAATGTAAAAGTAGACAAGATTTGTTTGCTAGAAAGGGTAGTTGCCAACTTAGAACCTGCTGTAAATCCCACAGAAGTCAATTGGCATATTTTCAATTATTTCAACAGCATTTGTTTGGATCAGGCCAAAGATCAGCTAGCTGTTTACATTTTGTGTGGTCCACATGCTCCTCTATGTTTTACCTTCTTCAGTTTTCCATCTGAGCTGAAATAGGAAACTTCATCTTAGAAACAATTTATTTTCAGCTGATGGGCATTTGGGGCATAACTTTGCCAAGCATTTTGTTGTCTCCTGCCTACAACGTGGATAGTCAGGACAACTTCACATCTCAAAGAATAAAAGAAAAACTCCCAAAGACACTAACTCAGAAGTAAAACTTTACTCATTGCTCCTTGAAGGAGTAGTATAACTGATGGGAACAAAACAGTTGTAAAACAGCTAATTCCACCTATTGACTTGTAGCTACAAGATATAGAGGTGGTGGCAACAACTGCATAACAGCCTTCCTGGTCACAAGAATCTGATAGACATTGTGGTAACATAACAACCACTTCAATAACATCTAAAGATTGCAAATAAGAGGTGGCTTTCTGTGTTTGATGTTGTAAATATAGATAAAGTCTTCAGTGAACTAAAAACAGCACAGAGATACTCTAAAGTAGCTTGCTCAGGTATTGGTATGAGACTACTTGAAGAAGACCAAAGATCAGCACCACCTATTTCTTGGCAAATTCTTGGGGTGTTGAATCACTGAGGGGTTAGATTAAACTGGGATAGGAAAGGTAGCTACAGCCCAAAGCATTTCATTCCACTCATTGTCCTATGCCATGCTCTGAACAGGACGTGCCACCACTGAAGTCACTATGATCTACAGCCCAGCATAGCTCAGTAGTCTTCTCAGGCTTCACATTTCTCCTATATTATGACTGTTAATACGTTCTCCATCTCACCAGGATCACCTGAGATTTCTTGTCTTCATTTTTGTTAACAGGTATAGAAGATGCAGTGGACATAAAGTAGTATTGTCATTGTTCTATTGAATTACAGAAGTTGAACAATCAAAAAAGAAATTGTAATCACAAAAAAAAAAAATTATAACCACGACCTCTTTGATGGATCATTTGCCTAGTTATTTTTCATAGTACATTACAGGTGAAATAATTCAACAGCATAAAAGTAATTTAAAGCATGTACTTTATTGTCAGGTTTAAACTTTCAAGAACCTGTTATCTACAGAGAGCCAGGACCCATTGGACACAAAAAAAAAAATCATCTTTGTGAAAATAAGGAAGAGTGAACAATTTTGTACCAATGTGCATTTTCATGATCATTTTGCAAGCCTGCATTATGTGGCCACTTTCTGCTGATCCATTTTGTAGCAAGCAAAATCATATTGTCCTACCACAAGAGCACACTTGTTATTCAAAATAATTAGGACATGAGTCATCTTAGTATCAAAGTTGGCATTAGTGATATATGGGGCTGATGACTGATGAGTCCAATGAACGTTTGACTCATGTAGACTTAAAATATGCAGCTGAAAAGCTCGGTTAATTCAGAAGAGACACAGCATAGCAGCGATAGCATCTTGTAAAAGCAAGATCCAAGACAAGTAGAAATGCAGTAACACTAGTGATGAAAACAGCTGAGGTCTTTGGATTTCTCCAAGCAGCTGAAAAATGGAAGAACTTTTTCATTAAAAAATTCAAAACTCAAGTGTTTTCCCCTTGACAAGGTATAAAATGTAATAATTTTTTTTCTACTGTTTACATGATATTCTTGTAAGTGCTGGAATTATTTTTGTTCCCTGTCCATTTCCTTTCATTTTTCCTTTTTGTTACTTTAGTTGAATAAGTGAATGATATCCAAAATTTCAGTTTGGTTTGGAAAAGTTATAACAGTAGAAAGAAAAATGAAACTAGCTCAACCACTTTAGAGAGTTTCAATTTTCCTTTGTTCCCTTCTCCAGAATTAAAGATTTGGAAGAGTTAGTCCAAAAATAGGAAAAATAGGGAGAAGAAGTATGAGGAGTGCAAAAGGAGGAAAAAGAAAAATGATGGAAAAAAATCCAAACCACTACTTATTCTTAGAGGAAAAAAATAAAAAGAAAAATGAGGAAATAGGTGTTTAACATTTATTTCAAACAAAAGATAGAAATAGGAAAATCTGGAAAGAAGCTTTTGTTTTATTCTCTTCTCATGGATACCAACCATTTCCCTGTCAGCAACTGTCTAATTGACTAATAGAGTTAACATGTGGCAACTATTTTCAACTGTATTTAGCTAAGTCTGCTGCTGTGTTTCAGACTTAAGGAAGGCTTCCAATGCCCAATAGCTGTCTGTTTTTTCCAGCTTTACTATGGGATCTAACAAAAGCCATTGCACCTACTAGCCTTTGACTTAGTTTAAAAAGTAGCAATGTTTCCATATAAATAAGTTTTAGGACAATATAAAGGTCTGAATCTGCATCAGATACAATTCATTTTGAATGCCAGCTTTTGTAAGAACTTCCACTTGGTATCCCAGTCAAAAAGGTGCCCCAAAATCAACTATCTTCAAAGCTGCTTCATAGAGTGGTAAAACTAATAAGAGCTTGTATTTTAGCAGCTGGACACCCTGAGGGCAAACAGAAAGCAATCAGAGCCAGAAACCCCAGTCAGTGTTTTCTTCCTCCATAGGACAGCTTTGGGTCATGCAGGGATGTTCTCCACCTTCGTGTTAGATCCAAATGTTGACTGCCATTTGAGTTAACAGGCTATAAAGCAGTGGAGATCATTGCAAGCTGCATATTAACTAGTGACTGTAAAATTTAAAGGACCTTGTTTCTATCTGACACCTCAAACAGAAACCTAATTTGCAATGTGTCAAAAATAAACATTTAAAAATTGGGAGAAGAATACATGATTATCTCCCCAACAATTCCAAACACCAAAGTATCTAATCACAAGCTTAATGTTAAAGGATTTGAAATCTCTGGAACCAGTCTTAGACTTACAATTAGAAAAAAATCCCCTAGAAAAAAATCTGACCATTTCACTCTTCTTATTCTTTTTTAAAGAGCTGCTCTTTTTAGGTTTAAAATCTAATAGTGACACAACCATATTTGTGATCAAGTATCTTCTTGCAGTAAGATTTTTTTCTTCACTGATTCAAATGCTGTAATATATATAGCCCATATATAATGGTGTCTGTAGAGGCTCCATTAATGGTCTGAAGCCATTCAATGCTTTTTTCCAAGCCATCAAATCATTCTGTAGTTATTCTGGGGAAGAAAAAAAACCTGGCTGGAATGAAATATCAGAGGTGGGTACCAACTGACATGATTGTGAAGCATAATATGTGAAAAATGTTGTGATCACCACAGATGAAAAAACTTTGAGATGAAATTGGTCTTTCACAGTAATATCAGTTCGCTTCATCAACAACAATGTATCTGGACAATGCGCCAGTGTCATTGACTTTCACCATTTTAAAGGCCTTTAATACTGATTACTGCACAGTGAACAAAAGCTTTTCTTGTGAGAAGTCTGAAAAGGTTGATTATATGTACATTACAGCTGAAAATGGATCAGACAAGTAGTAAGTTATGAAAGTATGAACACAAGAGAATAAAACCATTCACTGGGCTTGAATTACTTTAGTTTATCTTCTTAGGCTGAATTGTGGCTGTGGTCCTTTGCAACTCAAATAAAAAGCATAGATCAAGATGAGATAAAGATAACTGAGTATTGCCAGCATTAAGCAATAAAATCAGTAGCTGGAATGGAAGAAAACTTTGATAACCTCACAGAAAAAAATTTAAAAGTTACAGTGATACAGGCATAAGTCCTCTATAGCTACTACAGGCAAGTAAATTAGGCACTAAGACAATAAAAAGATACTAGCATCTGCTCTTGCATTTGTTTATAAAGATATTTGGAACTGAAATATTCTGGCCAGCTGAAAGGACTGTCTCTGATGTTCCAGTTAAACATGGTTTGAAAGCTTCCAAGAGATGAGAGTGGGTAACAACTTTCATATTAGGGCCCACACAGAAGGGTAAACTTCATTCAAAATTCAAAGTTCTGCTTTACACTGGGGGGGATAAAAAAACCCTCCTATTAAAAAAAGCAGTTTGTTTCTCAAAAGAATTTTTCAAGGTGCTTCAGAATCATGTTTCTTTCCATATCTTGTGAAGAAAATTAAGTTTTAATTACTTTATGCTTGGTTTAGCATGAAAGGGGCAACACAGCCATCACTGGAAGGACGTGATACCAGAATTCGTGTTGGCAGCAGGAGCTCACACGTCAGGAGGAGCACAGCATGGTCTGCAAGGCTGAGTAGAGTTTACAGATTGAGCTTACAGTCAGGAAAAAAATCCAATCATTTTCTTTAAAAACTGCATTTTTGCTCTAAAAGTCACAACAAAAAAAATAGGAGCCCCAGTGTTATTCCTGTGAAACAAAGCTCACACTTTCCAGAACAAAATATCCGAAATTAAATTTTAGCCACTACATTAAAGGGTCATTTCCAAAAGATGAAAGTACATTCTGTGGCAGTGTAAAAGGATAATAGACAGCAAAAAAGAATTACAACACACTAGTATTACTGAAAAAAGAGCGTGAGTTGTGATATCCATGAAATGTTAAATTTTCCGCTATTCACAAGGCTCTGCATTCTTAATATCTGTAAAGAATGGTCATCTCAGTTGCTAAAATATAACCCGAACACTCAAGCCACAGGGCTAAAATACTCTAAAGTAGCCACTATTTCCAGCTGATTCTGCCATTTAGCACTTCTCCTGTATCATCAGTGGTGTAACCTTAGTCCCCAAAAATTGGAGGGCGAGTTATGCCATTGACCTCAGTCTGATCTGGCTCTAGGACAAGCAACCATGCAGTCCCTTGGGGCTACAAGCCATGGGGAAACTCCAGGGCTCTGGAAGATGGAAGTAGCCCCAGACACCTCAGCTGGAGCAGAAAGTCAGAGCTGTAACCTCTCCCTGGGGCTATCAGGACCCTGAAGCAGTGGGGCCACATTTTCACCCAGTTTGTCTCAGTTCAGGCACATGAAAATGGAGAAATCCCAAACGGTGCCCACCTGGTGAAGCACTGAAAGGTGCCAGATGCAACCTCATGTACAAATAGTTCATGTTAGCCACTGGCTTTTGGGTGCTTATGTATGCCAAGTGCACCCTATCATGCCGAGAAATTCATGTGCGCATGTGTTTAGACACATTGCTTAGACACCAGACAACCTTGTATTAAATATTGCGGGATATGTGAGAACTCTCATGCTTTTTCACTAGATGTCACACGCTCCTATGTGCACATATATGCATACATATGCCCATGCACTTGCATGCAACAACTATCTTCTCAGCTACAGACAAAAACTTGCTAATTGATATTTGTTAAAATTAATATTTTTGCCAGTCAGAATTAGTCACACATGAAGCATCCTGAGCTTCGAGTAGGCTGTCTTAATTAAAATTTTATCTGTCACTTAATGGAAGAATTATTATCAATTTTGATCACTCTGTTTTTCTTTTAGATAACAGTAGCGTTATATCAGTCTGTGTACCCTTGTATATAAACCAAAATTTCTTGCTGATTTCAGATGCAGGCTGATTTACCTTACACTGTTTTTACTGCATCCTAGGGTATCTCGGATACAATGCTCTTACCCCACATAGCACAGAAGCCACACAAACAGGTGAACCCACAAAAGAAAGGACACTGCACATGCCAGATATTTTCATGCAATGTAATACCAGTTGCACAGCTTTGCCTTCACCTGCTTCAGACATTTTCAACTGCAAAGGGCCGTAAGAGTACTGCTTCTAGGGACAAAAGAAGGTTGGGGTTTTTAATTGTTTTTTTTTAAATCAAATAATATTTCAGTAACACTGATTTCTCTAAAGTATGGTTTATTGCCCTTATGCAAATCTGGAATAACAGGACTGACATGAATGGAATTAAATCTGGAGTCATTCAGGAGCAGCTGAGATCCAAATTCCCCAATCAGTAACATTTTGTTCCAGATTGCAAAACTTGTCATTAGAACACAAACGCTCTTTTTATGAGAAGAGTTTAAATGAGTTGTTAGTGACGTCTTCACAGAGAGAGCTGGAGAATTTATTTGTACTTTACAAAGAACCTCTTCCTCTCTTTAAAAGCACCAGTTGTTTTAATTTAAACTAATATTAAAAGTTTCTTGCCTTGAGTCTGTTGTCGGCTGTACAACTGTACAGCATCTCTTTATCAATGTAGGAGCGCAATGGCATAAAGACCATGCACTCAAGTAAGACATATCTGCGTATGGCTTCCCTCAGATTGCTAGGATTAATCCAGATTTACATGCCACTCATCTATAAGGGATGGTTAGTGGCCAATTCTTTCCTCATAACCACGGAGTCGATCTAATTGCAGGGAAAACGAGCAGGTCTATATATTTTCATTGAAAAGAATGGACTGGTAAATCAAAATCTCCCCATTTCCAAACAGTCACAGATTCAGAAAGCTGAATCAAGTGACAATATGTCCCAGAAACTGCATCGTCACCAATACAGTAGCATAAATCAGGAATTCTTTGGTGGGTCTTCTAGGCAGTTTTTTTTTTTTTAAAAAAAAAAAAAAAAAAAAACATAGCCACATAGCAACCAATCTTCCTCTTGTGCCACTGATGTCAGTAAACACAGAAATCTACAGAATTCTCTTTAAAGTATTTTGGCTGCATGCAGTGGAGCTTTAATAGGATCAGTCCTTTCCTGACAGGCCACAGTATGCTAACTAAGTTTAGTTACACTTTATGATTTCAAAGGCTTCTTCCCAAAAGATCCTCTCCTCTCCCCTCTATTTTTTTTTTTTAAGGAGTGCAATGATCAAAGTGCTTTTAAAAATGCTATTCGTGACTACTTTGAGTTAAAAAATGAAACCTAAAGTGATTCTAAGTAGCATTTCATTTTAATTTAAGTGATGCATACATTTTGCATGACTGTTCAGCTTCCACCATTTAACCACTATAGGTAGTAAACAGTTGGTTAAAATATTTACCGTTACCTATCAAACTGCAGTTTAATATGTGATTAATTCTATCAGTGTGAAATGATACCATGTGCATGTCGAAAGCTGAAGAGGTGCTCAGAACTTTAAACCAGCAGGCTGCTGGGTACCATGCAGAATTAAGCCAACAAGACACAAGTGAAACAGAGTAGTCTTCTTTGGTTTAATTGCTATAATTTTATTCAAGCTTTGAATTGTATGGAGCAAAGTTTAAAAAAACTGGTGACTTCAATTATTGCAAATGAAAGGGGGAAAGGAATATTTCCACCACTTTCACAGAATATCTCAAGCATGTAACACTAAATGCAGCCACGTGCAGGACTTCAGCATAGATGACAAGCACTTTAGTCTCCACACCAAGTTTATATTTTTATGGTATTATCAAAAATACCCACTCAACACAAACTGTGTGTTTAGCTTGGAAGGAAAAGCCAAGCTGTTTCTGAGAGGATTTAAACATACCGTTCCTGGGGAGTGTATGTTTTCCACACTTTATGCTCAGGCTACCAAACTTCCTGCACCAGCACTGATTACATGGTCTAGTGAGAGTTAAGAACAATCTACCTCCACCCAAAAAAGCCCAGATTTTTGTTTATTTCGCCACTTTTTCTGAAATACAGGGCTTCTCCAGAGGACAAACATCAGTTTCTAAGTAGGTAGCATATGACATAATATTCTGGGCATAGTGACTGCAAAGGTACACTCATCACATATGAAAGGTTGTTACCAGAAAGCATTGTCATTCCTTTGCTATCCTTGGAAAAATGAAGGGAAAAATCACATTAACTGTTATGGCAGAGAGGGGAGAGCTACTCGCATTTGTGCCATTGATTCTTTCCAGTTTGGAGGCTGAGAAGTTAATGTATTCAACTCCTCTTTAACGCCAGCCTTCCTTCATGTTATTCATACAACTTAACTCTGGCTGCCTCCTCCTCATCCCTCCTGCTTTGCCTCATGCTTCTCAAAAGGCATTTCTCTGCATGGCACATCAGAAACTAAAAATCTAAGTTGCTATCTTACTTCCAAACCGAGCTGTTGTCAGCATTAAACCTACACAATGCATTACAATATAATCCATTTACAGGGTGTCTTATCATGCAAATAACTCAAGGTGCCTCACAATAAAATAAAAAGGACAAGAGGAATAAACCCCAGCCATTGGAACACACAAAAAGGAAACCTTGAAATTTACTTTTAAACACACTAATGGCTCTTTTCTCCCAGTGAGGCATGAAGAGGGACAGGGGAGAGGATTTGACCAAGGAATTCCTATTAGCATTTGATGGGACTTAAATGTGCAAATCCACCCCAAGATCACTGGGAGACTAGATTCCTTAAAAGCAGAAACTTCCTTGATATTTTGAAGAGAGAAGATTCATAAAGGCATAAGCGTTAGAGAAAAGCTTGGTCACCACAACATCGTCTTGTTGGCTTAGATCTAAAGAAGTATAAGGCCTGAATGATCTGGCTTAGGAACAGGAGCCGTAAAAGTTCCCTGCAACACAGAAGCAGAAATACTGTTTAAAAGTAAGAATGGCTTTGGCCAGGGCTTACTTCTGACTCATTTCCAAAAAAGGGTCCTGGTTTAAATTAATGTTCCATTATCAGTGTAGAAATAGCAAATAAAAGGCACTTTTCCCCTTCCTACTTAATTTGTTTTCATTTTCCATAGTTCTTCCTTAGACTGTCACAAACTGCTCTTTGGAGGAGATGGATCAGTAGTTTCCTCCCTCTCCTTTGCTCCCCGGGGTTTGAGCGTGAAGCAGTCGGAGGCACTGAGCAGATCGGCTGTCCCAGGAGCAGAACAGGGGAGGAATGAAGACCAAACCACGCTTTGGACTGTTGTTCTCCCTCTCTCTCTGAAGGCAGTGCCAGCTCACATCATGGCCCACGTTATTCCCCCGGTCAAGCCAAATGAGCTTCACCAAAATGACAACCAGAGGATGGGGCAAAGCAGATATGCCTGTTCCTCACTTAGGCACAGGAGCAGCAATAGACACCACATGCCTCATATGGCACCCAGAAATAAAACCACCGTAGGAGAGGCGACAGTTTGAGTCACTATTTTCCTGCTCCTTAGAGGCCAAATTTTAATATAGTAAAAATGTCAAATACTAGAGATATAACCCAGCACTAAGAATAAATGTATGAAGGTGATGGCTCTTCTAGCAGGTTGTCTAATGCAACAGTTGCCCACATCAAATTCAACCGTTCAGCCCGCTGGCTAGTACCCAACTGGAGACTGTGGCTGAAATCAGACTGAGGAGTGGGAAGACTTGTAGCACCGAATTCAGGCTGTTGAGGAATCTCTACCTGACTTACAATAATAGAGTACAGGTTTGAAATGATCAGAGGTGGAGCTTTATTAGTCAAATATTAGCCAATATTAGCCAAACACTTCAGCAGGACTCAGCACTGGCCTGCTGTTCTTTGATCTAAATAGTGACATTCAAGGTATTGCCTTTATTTTCTCTTCACCATTGACCACATGTACATGCAGGTTCAAATTCAAAATATTTAGTGAGTGTTCAGCTTTGGGGCACTCAGGAACAGAATAAAGAGGACTAGAGCACCTCAAGCATCTGTAGATAACTACCACAATAGAATGGAAAGCCTGTGGATATCCTGGCAGAGTTGAACACGTCTTCCTCCTCCCAAAAAAACATTTCCAGTATCCAAAAATTTGCTGTATTTTTTTTTAATTAATAAATAGGTATTAACACAGCATCAGAACCATAATACAGCTAGCAACCATCTATCACATTCTAATTTTACTGAAGAATGTATAACCTATTTCCAAATCTATACTAGCTGCCATTATAGAATATCATTATTATGCACCACTACTTGCTCTACTTCTGGAGCTCGTTGCAGCCAGCCTTGCCCACAAGCTGGGTTAAGTCTATAGTCAAATAAGTAAAAAACTAAATTGTAATTTTACATTTTTAAGACCGCTTCCTTTCTTTCGGGGTCACAATAGCCATGGTTTCTATGTTGCTCTGAACATTGGCTCTATTCAGATTTGATTGATCTTTTTCTTCAGGATACCCACTTCTACATTCATTTCCCCTGATTCAAATACAGAGTAATACTTAAATAGTGAATGATATTCCACATTTCTAAATGCTATCAGATTGTTACTTGTGGCCCAGGCTAAGAAGTAATGAACTCCTAAAGTTACTTTAAGAAATAAAAGACTAAAGTAAAAATGCAATTTAAATTGGAAAGCACTGTGTTGTTTGACTCCTCTTTCTTCAAAGCAAAAAGACCAATTTATTTGCCATTTGAAGACGATGAAAGCCTAAGACACTATTCCCCCTTCATCTATCATATATTGCTGGACATGTACATCACCCATGGTTTGTAAGAGCCTTTCCTTAGGGATCATAGCTAATTTCAGAAGAGACAGAGGGAGATGTATAATCTGCCTTTGCAAGATCAGAATCAGGTCTGCCTTGGTAAGCTAAGCTTTAGCTTGGAGAGAGTTTTTATGGCTGAGTTATAAAAACCCTGGAAACAGGGGAGTTTATGATAGAACCACTGACAGACCCTTAACTATAGCAGTATTCATGGTTACCACTACAAGACATGCATTATGTTGGAGGGCAGTAAAGTTAAACCTGCCCATAGGGCATTCTGAAATGTTAACTGCCAGTGCATATAGTAAGATTTTTAGCACAGGTGTACTCTCCAAATAAACTTGGCTTCTAGAAACCTCCTCCTTTTCAAAAAAAGAAAGAAAGAGAAAAAAAAAAAGGTTTTCATCTATGACACTGGAAACATTTCTATAGTTGTTGTGAACAACTACATTTGATTAAAATCTGTCAGATTTATCTTCTTAGCAGGAGGGAAGAAATATGTGTTTTCCTCTGAAAGGAAATCAATGTGTCTTTATGATAGATGCAGAGTGAAAACAGGGATGGTGTCACTTTAAAAGGTGAGGGAGGAACAACGGGTAACCCACTGGATATTACCATTAGCTGCTGGCATAATTGTTGCGAGGCAATGCCCCCATTCAGATCTTATATTCTGCATTTATAGGACTGTTTTATGGTCACTGACCCAATAGTTATTACTCAGACTTTTAAGGCATAACATCTTCAGTGCAGAGGCACCGTGGTTTTTTGTTCTCTTCACATTTCTTAATTATCACACCTTAGTGAAATCTCAGGAAAAAAGTCCTTGGTTTTTTTGCTGACATTATTAGTGCCAGAGTCCAACTAGCTTCTTTGAAACAGCAGAATAATAGCAAAATAATTTTACTTGAAATAACACAGAATTTGAAAACTGCTTACAGCATGCTGGTTGATTTAGAGGCCAAAACAAATATTCCCATTGAGATAATGTATCACCAAAATTTGAAAAAATGTATTAATTGAAAGAGTGAAATAGAGCTTGATTAAAAGCAGTAACCTAATGTCCTTATCAAACTACTTGACCTTAACAAATGCATTATCAGGTTGGATTATGACATAATCCAGAGTTACCAAATGAAATGGTTTAAAGAAATGTACGTATAAATATGCTACCCCTATCCTGGAAAGCTTAGAAGCTAAGTAGAGGAGAAGGAAGAAATAAGTAATGATTGCACCTCTGAGCAACTGCACCACAGAAAGATGAAACTACTTGCTCAGTAAGACAGATTTTTATGCAGAGAAGGAATATAACCTGTATGTCCTGAATACCAGACCATGGTCCTATGTAGAAAAACCACGCTCTCCTTTCGAAATTATCTTAAATTTAACTAAGCAAAACCACCACGGGTTTTGATGCCAAGTGATATTCAGCACCATTCCTTGGTCTGCACAAACCCCTTTTAATAAGGTTCTGTCAAAGGAATCAACAAATACACATGCATCTCCAGGAAAGATACACAGATTTTTAGAAAGATTTTGAGAAGGTTTCACAGCAAAGGCCCTTATACTGAGCTATTATAAGATGAGATGGTTACAAGAATAAATACCCCGTTTTCAGACTGGGGAGAGTTTTTGAGCAGGGTCCCCCCCAGGAGTCTATGTTACCAACTATACCAATCATATATGGAAAAATTATAAACAATTATCCAAGACTATCCAAGCTAAGACATCTCACTGTACAAAGTGCCAGGGTATTAGAAAAACAGGAGAAATTCAGTGTCACTGGGTGGAGAGTGATGCAAGTACAATACAGACACGCACATAGGCTCTAGACACATCTATGCCAGAAAGATCTCAGTGATTGTGAATAATTCACTGTAAAGCATCAATTCAGTGCTCCACAAAAGGGAAAATAAGATACAAGAATATGAGTAGAGAATGAAAAGCCAGAAAATATCCTCGTGCCATGTATAAAACCATGGTGGTTCTGGTCATTCTGACTCAGAACAGATACAGAAGATTATAACACCTTACTGCCTTTTTTTAAGTAAAGAATACCTCAAAAAAGAAAGAAGGGACATGATGTCTGGCCTGTAAAATCTGGAATAGAATAGAGAAGGTAAGTAGAGAATGATTATTCATTATTTTTCATAATACAATACAGGGCACCTGTTACAAGAAAGTATTTTTCTCCTCAGCACAAATTAAATGATGGAATTCATTTTCATAGACGTTGCAAAGAACAAAAGTATATATGGATTTAAAAAAAAAAAACATGAAACTTCACTCAGTAATATTAAACATCAGCTTTGGTTGTCTTTTAACTGCTGATTATGAAACCAGGAGGCTACAGAGTCCTTCTCATAATCTTTCCCTAAGCATCTATCGTAGACTGTGCTTGGGTCAGGTTTTGCTTTGGTTTGACCCAACTTGCAGTTTACAATATAATGAACTTTATTATTAAATTTTCACATAGTACATAAAATTGTGCTAATAAAATCTGTAGGTGACAGGAAGAATTATTACGTTAACAAATGATGGGAGAGGACAAATTCTGATTCAGAGTCTGTTATTCTGTATTTACTGTAATGTAGCTAAATACAGCAAAAGTCAGAGAACAAGGCTACTTTTATAGAATGGAAAACTGTCTCAAAACAGTTGAACCTGAAAGATTTAATCTCCACCTCTACTTAATGCTATAGCATAAAGAGGCCAAAAACCTCTGGAGTCCAGAGCTGGGGAAAAAAAAAAAAAAAAAAAAAAAGATCCAAGTAGAAACAAGGAAATTATCTTGTTTCTGACAAAAAGCACTGGTAAGATAAATCATTAGACAGCTGGGTCCAACGCTGCTTTCAAAAGGGAGCCAAATACTGAAGTAAGACCATAGGAGTTGAAAATTAGATACCAGAAACAAGCACTACTGTGCAACATAGAAACTCAACTTCTGCGGTTTAACAAAAGGGAAAGAGGAGGACTCAATTTCTAAGCAGTGGTACCTGTACACAGGGAGAATATTGGATAATGGGGGGCATTTGACCTTGCTGCCAACTTGACAAGATGTAAAAGTGGAAACAGAAGTTATGGAAAGTCACCTTTAAGTAAGATGCAGTTTCCCAGTACTGAAAACTGCTAAACTTTGAGACGAGTGGGCTTGAAGTGTTTTAAGCAAAATTTGCTCTCTACAAAGAAAAAAAAAAGATTCTGCTTTAGCTCTTAGGAGAAATTCTTCAATCTGTAGATACAACAGTACAGCTGAAAATAAAAATAGGTGAAAGGTGGCTATCCATTTTAATTGAGACAACATAGAATTTGTCTTCTTCATGGTCTGACTTGGAACACCCAGCAATTTATACACACTCATATTTGAAAGGATATGGGCAAAGAAGGAGGATGCTTATGCAAGTGAGAGAAGTGTATTGCCAGCCTCAGCATCCATAGACCAAAGTCTTCCTCTTACTATTCTGTGAGTCTGGAGCCTTGCCTTGTCTTCTTTTATTATCCTTGTGGTTCAACATTACGAAAATATTTATGCTTCAGAGTCCTGGGCATTAGACAAATACTTGCAATGTCAAAAATAATTCTCACACCTTGGTGGTATAATTCAGCTTCTGGTCTTGCTTTATTCCAGCATTTTTTCCCTTGGCTACATCAAAGATTTTGCAATGCTAGAGATGAGATGTTGAAGAGGTGGTCAAAATTTACGGTGGCAATGGAGACATCTTACAGGTGGTAGCTGGTGTCTGTTCTTTTTGTGCTCAGGATCGCACTGACCACCAGTTTTGGACCTGAGAAGGAAATTAACCCCAGATCAGATTATCAGGGACAGTGAGGGAATTCTTACTGTGTGGGATTACCTGGATATATTTCAGCCAGTTTCTCTAGACATTAGTGCTACCTTGTTATGACCTATTTTCTGCCTACACTTAATATTTGGGCAATGAGAAAGGGCAGAGCAGAGGGAAAAAATTGTACAGAGTTTTAAATAGGTTGCAATATCTGGTCTTATCATAGGTAATTTGTAGTATTTAATAGCCCTGATATACAGGAGGTCACATGAAATCATTTAGAAGTCCTGTCTGGATTCAATTTCTAAGAATGTATTAATCTCTGCCTGGCATGGGAAAGATAATGGCATTTCCTTCAGTAGAGCCTCAGTCAGTGCCAAGAGCAGGAGTCCAACTGTCATCAGATCAGCCAGTGAAAACAAGAGGGGTATTTGGTTGTTTATTTATTGAGTCATTCCAGCTTGATATTGGCTTTATGCCAATGCATATAAGTTCAGAGATAAAGAGTTATTCCTAAAGATAGCAGGACAATCCATTTCTCCCCATTACAGCACACAAATCTAGTGCTAAATTAAATCCAATCCCAGATATGCAGGTAACCTGAACCTCGACTTTCACAAGGGAGAAAAGGTTCAGGAGACAAGCTGGGACAAATCCAGAGAAGGGTCATAAAGGTGCAACGAGCCAGATCCCTGCATAAAAGTTTTGCTGTCTTTCAACAGCCCAGCGAAGATTTGAACTTGGAAAGGTCCAAAGAAAACTATTTAAAACCAGGTCCCAGAATGCAAAGTGAACTAGTGGGATTGCTCAGGAGCCTGAAGTGGCATTTTTTTATAGAGCAAACAATATAAAGTAAATAAGGGAGAATGACAACCCTCTGTATACTCTAAAAGAAAACTAAAAGTCCCACTGGTGTGCTCTGCTTGTCAGAGAATACAGGAGCAAAATGCAAGCGTGTTAAAAGGCTCTAGCTTGGAAGAACTTTTTTTTTCCTTCTTCTTCTTTAAAGCAATGAAATGGTTCAACAGCCTTCTGAGAAGGTGAAAAATCTTGCCTGTCTACATTTGTAAGAAAAGCCTGAATTACCTGCCTTTCCCTTTAAGCATTTTCAGATACAAATCAAACACAGATGGCCCATTATGTTTATGACCTCACTGTCAATTGCTCTAGATAGTGCATGCATTAATTATTGAAATATTTTCATAGCATACAACTTTTTAGTGTTCACATTGTCACAGATAATTTCAACTTTTGGATTAGGAGATATAAATGGTGTTATTTACGAGAATTAATCTCTCCAATGCCATAAAAGCCACAAATATACTGTACTTTTTTTATAATGAATCCAGCCTAAAAGAAAAAAAAAAAAAAACACAACCGAAAAAACTGGCCTCAGTCCTGAAAGTCAACATTATGTTAACATTCCCTGCAATACATAAACGATGCCAAAACCTATTACAATTGCAGTAAATTTTGATTACCAGAGTTGTTTGTTATTTATGTCTAGAAGATAAAGATAATATTGGGAATAGCCCTCTTCTTTGCTGTGTATAAATTACATCCATAAAATATTGTGTTTTTTTAAACAGTAAAAAAACTTGATTGAGGTTTTGAAATTGTTGTGTCTATTCTGCTTCAAGAAAATTGCCTTTGGAGAGTGAGCAGGCAGTGGCATTTCTTTAATTCTCATTTACTTGCATTAGTAAAAACTGAGCAATTCTAGACCAAGTCCAGGAAAGTCCAAAGAGTAGCAAACAGCTCCTAGGAGCAGCGAAGGAATCATTTTCAGAATAGGGTCATCAAAAACACCAGTTTCCCTAGAAACAGCCCATTGACTGAGAGTTAAGGCATTCTCCTAGAGGTAAGATTTAAGTTTACACTCCTGTGAGCAAAGAAGAGGAATAAATCCAAACCTCCCCTTCCCTGGGGATATAGAGGATAAAAGGTGGGGAATGGCCTCTCTGGCAGCTGAGTTTTGGGGAGTACCTTGAGAGCATCAGTCAACTGCAGATCCCTTGACATCGAACTGGGATGACCCGCCTGTGAACAGCACCAGCCCCAGGCATAAGCTCATCATCACTGGATCCACATGCTGGATTCCTTAAAAAAAAAAAAAAAAAATTGAACCTTGAGTTCCTATACTATTTTCCTTCTCCCAAAAACCTAGATTCATATCGTGAGAAACTTTTCTAGGTAGGAACTGTCTTACTTCAGCAGAAAAGCATAGGTATTTTTATTTCAGTTGCTATTCTTAAAAAAAAAAAAAAAAAAGGCAGATCACCTGGTGATTAAGATTGCAAGAGGCATATCTCTATCTAGAAAAAAAAAGAAAAAAATACTGCAGCTTCTTTTACTTACGCTTTTATTGCCTTAACATTTCTGCAAGACAAAACTAGAAAGGGAACCCCAAATTTATGGGGTGAAGAATTGAGTTAATCTGTCCTAGAATATTCCAGATGAGCAAACAGAAAACATGCCTTTTTCATATTACTATTTTCAGCAAACCCTTCCAATAAGCTGATGCCATCCAAAGCAGCAAAGGTAGAACAAGGTGGGGGAAGGAAGAGAAAGAAACATCTCATGGAAGTACCCCAAGGGAGAAATAAGTTCATGACTAGCACATTTACACCTTTCTTGATTTATTTAAGGTACAAGAATAGTGTAATATGACCTGTTTGCTTCCCTAACAAGCTTTTATATTCGCAGCAGATCAAGTCCAGACCCACTTCTTGTGGCACAGGCACCTCTGACAGCCCTACAGAAGACCAAGAGCACAGATCTAAGAGCTCTCCAGCTTCCCATAGGCATGGGTGTGTGTAAGCAATTAAAGGGGGCTGGGGGGGGGGGGGCCAACACAATTTTTAGCTAAAATTTGCGGTGAAGCAGCAGCACCTCCTTCAATCAAGGGCCCCAACTTCACACACAATCTCCATCTCTAATCTTTCTAGTTAAGTAGGATTTGGCTTTTCGTAGAGCCCAGATTTATTCTTCCCACCCCAGGGAAGAACTACACCAAACAGGGGAGTGCTTTTTGGTACCTCCATAAAACCCTCCCAAGCAAGTATTTCCCATCCCCTTGTGTCACTCTTCTTAAAAGCTCACCATCTGTTGCAGATGCTCTGATAGTTGAAATAACTGAAAAAGAGAAACAGCTGGCAAATAAAAGCCTAAATTTTCCAAGACACCCCTTGTCTCATGAGATGGAGCCTTCTAAGTCCTCCAAGGTCCCAGCATTCCTTTAGGCTAATTCCTTTGGTCCCAACTGGCTATAAATTCAGTGCAGCCCTAGGGCTGCTCCCTTCAATGTATCTTCTTCTTGGAGGTTGTTGTCCCCTTCTTCATATGTGCTGTTAGAAGGGAGTTGGGAAGGAAAGAAGAGGTCTTCCCTTAAGTAGAAGTTGCTCTCCTGTAGGTTTTCTGTTGCTCTATTTCTGTCCAAAACTGCTCTTAATCTATTGTCTTTTTTTATTTATTCCAAAATTGTTAGCATTAGCTTTTGCTAGATCTGAGAATTAGAAGTAGAAAGATGAGGTTTCTTAATTTGTTGTGGTTTGGGGTTGGGGTTTTTTTTTTCTGTAGAGGATTGTTAAGGTTTTTGTACAGCTTGAAGGGCTAAAGCTCACACCTGTGATCATTTCAAATGGATAGTGTCTACTCTTCCAGGACTAGCGCTTATGAGACATAGCAAATATTAACTCTTTCTTTTTTCTTTCCTCTTTTTTCTGCTTCTATATAGAAAGCAGAGGCCAGGTTAAGCTTTTGTCCTCCTAGATAACTAGGAAGTGTATTGTTTAACTGCAGCAAACCTTTACTGCTTTTTTCCTGTATACTGTGAAGAAAAGTGGATGTTCAGGAAAAGACATATCCTACTGAAACATGTTTGGGGCTGGTGGAGGCGGGCTGGCTGTGCAAACATATCTTTAGGGATTTATGATGATCAGTTTTTCAAGCATTAGGAAAGCCTGAGAGCACATTATTTTTAAATGAGTTATATATTTAGCACTATGCCCACCATTCTTTCAGTTCTAATTTTAGAGGGCAGGGGACAACTCTGGCACTATTGTAGCCTTGTCTAAATTTAATATAGCTGAGCAGCTGATGATTATCGGAGAGATTGCCTTTTTGCTCCTTCAGGAATTTTTCACTCAGGAAAAAAAGTCGTCGCTGTGTAGTACTCCGCTTAGGGTATCGTACAAACTGTTGTAGTACATGAGAAAAAAGTGTGCTCTGAAATAGTCATTTAAGCCCTACCTCTTACTCCAGGTAGGCATTTCAGATACAGGAGAAGTGAATGAGGTTGGCTTGGACAATATTTTCCTTTGCCTTCTGTAGGAAGAGTAGTAACTTGTGCTGGCATATACCAGCAGACCAGTCCTATCCCATCTCCTTATGAGTACAGATGCCACTAGATAAAGAATGGAGCTAAGGATCTTCCAGTTCACCAGTTGCCTTCTGGAAAGGGTGAGAAGTGTTGTTTTCATCGGCTTGCCCAATGCCAAGGATCAGGTGGTCCATCCAGAGCCATGGTTTGAAGACCAGAAGAGGAACTCTTCTAATCCTTCAGTTCAGTCTCTTACAAGATGAAGCCCCCAGAGGGTTCCCCTAGTTACAGTCATGGGTAAGTGTGACTTTTAACTCTTACATGGACGTCAAGACAGTCAGACCTCAATCTGTTGTTTTTCTTATTATGGCCTTAGTAAGCAGTATCGTCTCAAGCAGTGTCTCTCTGAATTTGTCAAATGATATGCTATTCATATTTTATGGAAACGGGGACTTGTGATGCAAGGAGGTTTTTTAAGGATTTGTAAGTGATTAAAGGCAACATACACAAGCACCTTAGTATTAGAGGCAAGTTTAATCTGCATTAACTCTACACAGTGTCAAAGACTCATTCTAGACAAAGGGTGCTTAATGAAAAACTTTGTAAAAAGAGGCCTTGCAACTTCCTATAAAGATTAGGCTTTCTGCCTTCCTTCTGAAATACATTAACAGCCTCAAGGGGGGTTATTGATGCTGGCAAGTAAGTTTAAGCAGTCCTCAGAAGTTACTGACACTGTCTACAGCATTAGATTTTTGCATATGGTTCCCCCCACACGCACTTACGTGTTTTGAGGTTGGGGTGACTGCAGGTCTCTGAGAAAGCAAGATTGATAAAGCAAAGCAATCGGAGTTATTTCCTATGCATGAAATTGATTAAATGCTTCACTTAAATGGCTTATAAATTTGGCTCTCATATTTCTGTCACCCACTGCAAAGATTACAGAAACTCCGTCTATAACCATGTTGTATACAATACCAAATTACAAAAGGTTGTAAAAACTAATGTTTTGTTTAAAGTTTTGAGCAGGACCATATGCCTTCGGTGACCTTGAGTAAGCTATTTTAATTCAAAACATTTTAAAGAGTAGAAGGGAAGGAAAAAAATCCATCTGCATAACAAAACTGAACTAACACAATTTAATACTCAGTATGCAGCATATCATTTTTTACTTCTTGCCAGAAAAAATGTTGAATCTCCTTCTACCAGAGTATTCTAATTTTATAGCTATTAAGTGTATGTGGTATGAAACCTAGAAGCTCAGGTTTCCCCAGATTGAATTTGCTGTTCTTATTTTATGAACTCTGTCATCAAATCTATCTGGGAACTTACATGGTCCCCTTTACTCTAGAACCCATGTGCATCAGGCAGTAGTGTTTTGGACCTCATCAGACTCTTTAAAGTGAAGCTTTATTGATTTCTGCCTTAGCATAGAGTTTCATTACCACCCAAAATAGGATGAGAAACTGAGGCACAGAGACATGGAGGATCTCAAGATGCCAAAAGCAGGTGTGAGCATAGTTTGCACCCAGATCTGCTTGTTTCCCTTTCACGTGGGACAGCCAAAGGACTTTGTACAGTTTGGGTACTGGGGTATAGCCGTACAAGCATAGTCAGCTGCTGGAGTTCTACTGGTACAATATTAATTTCCTGACTGTGCCTAGTCACATGCAGTGTCTTGCACACATTTAATAACAGCTGCTGGTTACACCCAGTTATGCTCTCAGCCCACAGCAGAATAAACTTTGGGCCACCTGAGTCTTCTGTTATTTTAAAATCTTGTGTTGGCTTATGCCTTGGCTGTCCTGGTGTAAACACCTGACCTGGAAACTTGAGCTCACCCAAAGCTATCTAATTGTAGGAAAGCACATTATTTATAAAATCACAGATATATAGTTAGCCACACTAAAATAGGTGAATTGCTTTATAAATCCAACAAACACTGTTCTTCTGACAGTCATAAATAAAAATTTACAGGATCCTTTTTACCTGCAGCTCCATTTTACAGATGGGAAAACTAAGGTTCAGCAAGCAAACAGGCCTTGCCCAGTGTCAGAGAGTAAGTTCTCTGGCAAAGCTTGAGGCTGAGCTCTGGCTCTTCTGCTCCCCGGTGCTTTAAGAATGCAACCATACTCTCCTTAGCTATACAAATAAAGATCTTAAGCGATTAAGTGTAAGTACTGAAGCGAAGCTCAGGGCAAGCAAGAGTGAATTGGCATGAAATGCAAACGTAAGCATGAGAAAATAATCCCTGTGTTTTAACCATAAATGCCTGTTTTCTACAGGAAAAGCTATGTTCTCCTATAACATTTACAAGCCATCTTGTCCCCAGCAAGGATTAACATTTGGCATCGAAGCACTGATCTGGCAAAGAGCTGCCAGTAATGTAATCTTTTTTACAACCAACGACATGCTTAAAGTCTTGACAGACTTGACCTCTGCCCATTGCTAATCCCTAACTTTCTTGCCCATTCAGATGTACATCTTTAAAGAGATGGCACCGAATGTATAGCAAACAGCTAAACTTTAACGGAAGGTGTAACAAGAGCTGCCCAGAGAAAAGCATTGGGTGGAGGGAAATCTGAGTTTTCCTTACCCAGCCTCATGCTGGGATTTTGACCCCATCGTGGGGGAAGAGGTGCCTGCTCAGTTATACATGTGCAGTGACTTTGTTTCTGCCCAGGTGGGAGAACACACCTTTTGGCAAGAGAGGATGTAATGATTTGCTTGGATTACAGGAGCACTGAAGAGCCCTAACTATAATCAGACTCTTTATGCTCAGACTGTCTGAACAGTCCTTGATCCCAAAGGATAAAGCTAAACAAAGTAGATGAAGCTCACACAGAAAAATGAGGTATAAAGAGACCTTATGTTTTACTGAATAAGTTTCTCAACTCCCAGTTCAGGCGTTTGGTTGAAAAACCAAAGTGATAGATTTACACTATGTTCAGAGAAAATAACAGCCAATCCAAAAAGATTCCAGCTGTCTTTTCTTTCAGTTGTGTGACAACCAGTCCTGGGACACATGCCAGCTCCTCAGATATTGCTGCTCCACAGTTTAGTTATTCTAACTCCTGGCAACTGGTTATTTGACCTCTTGGTGGCTTGTCGTTTTAATATCACTTTCTCTATGTGGATAATCTAGTGGGAATCCCTCCTTTATAATGCAACAGTCTATACATGGTAATTGGCCAGAACACTGAAGTATTGTGCTGTTAAGTTCAGTCTTGAGCTACAGCTGAGGAGCACTTATTTTGGTTGGGAAGCACAAAAATATGGTTTAGTCTCTTGTTTGTGAATTAGTGGTCCCCAGGCACTAAGAGAAAAGTCTAATCTTTTCTATGCCATGTGTTATATACCAGTTTTGGATCACTCTCTAAAGCCATGTGATAGCAATCCCCTCCTCCCAGCTGAGCATAGCCCTGGCTCCAAAGGACACACAAAGAGGAGATCAGCTGAGGAGCATCAGCCCTCATGGCTTTTGCTGGCTTGTGGGTGATGAGTTACATCACCTTTGTGTGAGAAACCAGATGGGTGTAAAAACTTATCTATATTCCTCTGTCCCATTAACGGTGATTACAAAGTGGCATAAAAGCCAGCAGAGTGCTCTCTATCTCATAGGGATCCTCCAGTGAGTGGCCAGTGCTTTTGGTTGAGGGTTGCTTTTCATTAGATTCTAAAGCAGCCTAAAAGCATCTCAGAAGAGCCTGGTGTATCTAGACAGTCTAATCTGCTGACGCTGTACTCGGTGAAAAAGCATGCAAGCAATCCAAACAAAAGAAGCAGCCATATATCTTTAATTTAAGGTTATATTCCATTGTAAGCCCTTTGTCCACCTTGAGCAGTCAGAGCACAGCCATAGATTTTCCAGTAGTCTGGGAATGGGATCTTAGAAAATGGTGCACTCGGTCTCACATGGACTTAAATAGGTTTCAGAATAATCCATTATGCATCAAGTGTTTAATCGACATAATTAATATTTTTAAGGGGAGCCATTTACATTGTAAGTTCTATACACATTATTTACAATTTCAACAGTAACAGTTAATGCTCTGTGACAAACTATATTGTTTCCAGCTTGTTATCCATTCATAACAAGGTCAATCTATTACTATTATTTTTGTGAATGTAGATGTTACCTTGAGGCAAAAAGTTAATTGTAAATTACAGAGGAGGGATTATTGAGTTTTTTAACTGTATTCACTGTAATGTATTGTAATGGTGCTATTTTATGAAACATTTACATTTAAAAGCATTTTGTTATTCATATCAGATATGCTGGACAAATTCACTTCCAAAATTTTCAAGAATTTACTCAATGGGAAGGGAAGAACCATTTGAAAGGATCCAGCTGAACTTTTTATAACCATTGCAGTTAAAACCAGATGTAGTCTCATCTATTTTTCCCCTTTGTCTGAGACTTGTCCCTCTGCCATTACTGTCCAACACAACTCTGAGAAATGCTTAGTGCTCTGAGAAGCAGGAGCAGATTTGATTGTAACTTAGAGTAATGCTTTAGCCCTTACATCACAAAAGTGATCTGTAAGAGATGTATCTTAACAGTTTATTCAGCCCCTCGTACACAGTAAGTACACAGTGCCAGTCTGATATCTGAACTCTTCTACCTCCTTACTTTTGCACAATTTCTACTGCATTGGCTGATGCCCTGGTAGACAAAGTTAAATTTTGTATTTATGCCCTGTCTTGTTTGCCCCCACCTGAGAAAAAGTCAAAGGGTATGTGGCATTGCTGGTTCCTGGATAGCAGTAAAGGCTCTGCAGAATAAGATGGAGAACCATCATAAAATCTGTGTTTCTCACATTTTAATGATGCATCTCAAGGCAAAACCCATGAGCTTTCTATTAGATCATGGACTTGTCCCTCATAATGGACAATGGAGAGTTGACACTGTTTAACTTCAATCTAGACAACGCTTCTGCTACACCTACACACAGATACAGCGGGTCTGCCTACCACACTGGTCTCCACCTTGGTTGTCTTCTATATTTGTACTTTGAATTAGGTGACTTATTTAACTGCATTTTATTCTGGCTTCAGTTATAACACTGGCATTGAATCTTTATAATCGCTTCCAGAATAACAGAAGACAAACTCAAAACACTGAATATTTTGAGCTGACTAAAGGAAGCAAGAAGACGATCACTGATCAGATGCAGAAATGCATTTCTAGTAGCACAGGAATAAGAAAAGTGTGTTAGATTTTTATCTTCCTTTCTCTACTGCAGAATAGGCAGGTGACAGCTGCTGGGATATTTGCCTAACCATCCTATAAAAGATACATTCTAATTTCTCAGTGATGAAGTTTGTGTAGTATGCTAGGGGTGTTTGGGTGAAAAGAAATTTATTTCCCCTGAAATTTTATGAAGAACAATTTAAATTTGTTAGAATCCATTGCTCCAAAACCCAACTGCTCACTTGAAAAAAATCTCTTCCTTTCTTCCTCAAGTCCTAATGAAAAAGAAATTTGTCAGGCTTATGTCTTCTATTTGAGAGGCTTAATATGCCAAATCAGACCAGGTTTTATTTTACCACACACTCTCAGAAACTTCAAGGCATCATCAGGTATTAGCATATCTAGCTTGGGAAGGGTTAAGTAACATTATTTCTGTGGTCTCCATTGCTGGTAGTATGTTCAAAGTGCACAAAGCTCAAGACATGTGCATTCTTCGTCCAATAACTTGTCCAGTAATTGGTATATTGATTGCTAATGTCATCATGTTTTAGTATATATAAACCCTCTCACTCTATCACACAGCCGCCAACAATCCAAGAAGTCATTGTTTATTCATTGTAACTCCCAAACTGGCCGTGTCAGATTCTGCTTGAGGCCTTGCTGATAAAAATCAGCAGATGATTGGGCACACACATTCTTGACATGGCTGACCCATGACATCTTAGGGCCAGCAGGGAGCCTGTCATTATGTGTACAATACTCTTCTTTCTTTCCCCTTATCTATTCCCAGATGACTTTGAGATTTTTATTAACTCATTAATGACTGAAGATGTCATTAAAGAAAGTGGGGAGGAGGGGGAAGAAGGACATGTTTGTTTGTTTAGAAGTGGGGAGCAGCAAGCCATTGGCTCCACATAGAGAAAGGTGGAGGAAGCTTAAAGACAAAGCTGAAGTCTATCCAGAGGAAAAGATCATTAGTTCATTAGGATGACTAAAGTTAAGCTTTGAAGGGAGAGAAAAAATATTAGACCATATTTGAAACACAACTGAGGAGAGAGGGATGGATTTCTCCACAAAAAGAAAAAAATACTGGTCAGGTTTACGTAGTACAACCAGTAGTCCTTACAAGCACAACAGGACATCTTCCTGGTGTTACCCAGGTGTTCAAATACTTAAGTATTCACTCAGAATGAGTTTTGTGTTCAGGGTTAGCATTTTATCATGTCTTTAAAAGTGTGTTGTTTTCTACAGGGAAATAGTATCTGCTTTTTTTAGTTTTTCTTGTAAATATGTCAATTGAACAGCATTATATGGTAATCACACCTGCAGTTCTTCTCCAGTTGTTTTGGGGGTTTTTTGCATCTTAAGTTTGTGAAATCTATCTGTAAATGTAGCAAACTACTGAATATAACTTTGCAGATTTTTACTATATGGTCAGGATTTGATTGCATTAGAATATACATTAGGAGCAGAATTTTCATGTGAGTTTGTTCACAGCCTGCTTCTAATCCTACAGCAGTCAGTCGCTAAACTTCCCCTGAATTTGGGATAAACTAGTCCCACCTTATAGACTTTTCTTCCATTTTAAAATCTTGCCTATATTTCTTAATTTTTCTTTGAAACAATCTCACAGCTGATATTTTTATTGGAAGCTGGATTCCTGTGACAATGAAAGTTGTCTTTTTTCCTCCTGAAATTTGGGTGTTTCCTATCATTAGAGGCCTGTTGGTTTAGAACCAAGGACTGAATATTTTCAAGGATTGCAATTATTTTATTTTAATGATTGCCATTTGTGGATTGACTGAGGAATAGTGAATGCTTTTCTGTCTTAGGCAGCTGCCCTCCATATGGTTGTTGATCTCAACCTAGAAATTCTCTGACATGATTGTAGTGGTACTGGACATTAAAGTGACATAGAGCTAGATGTCATCTGCATTGGCTGGCCTTTAATAATCTTTGTTTCAATGTCTATCTTTTTGATGAGGTGAGTGGAAGAAAGATGAGCCTGTTTCCCTGAGGGACCTGCATGTATTGGTATAAAATAATAGAATAAGCTCCCTGGATGGGACCTGTGAATTACTAAAACTAACTCAAACACGAATCTGCTTATTCCATCATGTAAACTGCAGATAATGGCTCGGGAATTAGGCATATCAATCTGACCTTATAGACTGACTATAGCAAGTTTTAGAATGCTTAATAGGAGTTTAAAAAGAACAATTTAATTATGCCATATTGTTTCTGACAACTCTTCCTTCTCTCCACTCAACAGATGATCCAGATCACCTGGGTCATAGGGCAAACATTTATTCTTGGGAATAATGATAATATTTGCTGTGTCCTGAGTCCTTGCAAAGGCAGTGGACATTTTCTGCAATATTAGAAGTCATTTCTGGTTTGCTTCTTTGAGAGATTTCTTTTCCTCTTTTGTCTCCTGATCATTAACAGAACATTGTTTGTATTGCAGTGGGAGCAGGGGTTCTCCATCAAAGGTCAGAGACTTGTGCAAAGTGCTGTCTGGGGCTTTAAAAACTACATATATATATATATTCCAAAGGAACACGCATGGGTTTGAAAAAAAAGAAAAAAATAAATAAAATAGCAAGAACACATCAGCATATGCTGGCCTAATCAGCTATGCCCAGCTTAATCAAGGTGTGCCATTTACCTAATGCACATTTTTGAGAGGAAGGTTTCCCTTCTCCTTACTTTCTGACATCCAGACTCCCTTCCATCGCGTACTAAAGTGGGAACATGTGATGAATCTTTGGATAATGGACTGTTGCTTTGACAAACTACTTCTCTAGCGAAACACATGCCTGTGTTGGTGACAATAATAGCAAAGTGCGGATTTTGTGGAAGAAATAGAGGCTTTGAGGGCTACAGCACCAGACTCTGAGTCTATAAATTGCTGGACTGGGATGTTAGATGCCTTTTAATATTTTCAAACATCCAGTAGAGTAATGAAAGAACTGTAGGACTATCCTGATGTAAGACCTCGGGAGAGTTGTTTTCAGAGATCATGGGAGCTCACAACTTGTTTAAGAACATGAAGTCCTATCCAAGTAATAGCTGGAAATAAGTTGCTTGATTTTTCGATCCCTAAAGACAAATTCTTGTAATAGCAAAAGTGTAAAATCCAACAAAGAGAGGCTTGATACTTTCAGATACTCCAGCTACTTCATAGTGGAAAAAAGGCATACTGACAGTGAAACTATTTGGGGTAAATAATGAGGACAGACTTCTCAGAAATAAACTGGCATGGATTTGGCCATGAGATGTCAGATTCATAACTTGGGAAATGAAAGACTCTATATACTAGAGAGCAGGCCCTAGCCCAGCAGTGGCAATTCAGCCTTCTGAGCCACAGGGATTTCTTTATAAGCAGTGGTATATTAAATGTGGAATCGGGTAGGCCAAAGGGACAGCAGTAAAACAGAGACAACGTGCAGTGACCAAAAATGAGCTAAAGCCAGACACTAATTACTTTGCAGTAATTTTGTTTTCCTTTAGAGTTGACTAATATCTCTTGCTCCTGGATGGTAAATGCTTTTCCTATCACTTAGCTTTTACAACTAGTACATTTTTTATTTTTTTTTAGTTTAACTGAAGCTGCAGAGAAAGCAGGTTTTGTCTATTTATCTGATTTAATACCTTTATCAATATAAAGATGAGGGGTGGATTTTTATACTGTGCACATAGCTGGAGTGGGCTGAGAAAGAGCACTTTTAGACAGGCCTAGGTCAACAAAACAGATTCATCCATCACATCTGCCAGAATGGAAAGATAGTTGTCTCGATGCTCAGTCAATCCGAGACCTTTCTGCTGAGTCAACTGACAAGATTGCAGATATTTGTGACAATGAGGACACTTATCCGCTAGTAAATAGACTGAAGACCACCTACACATTTAGCGGTGGGTCTTCAGTTTAGGAAGCTCTAAGCTCTTGAACACCAGCATATTGTATTTGCAGTCCTCTTCTCCTTATCGGTTGAGAATTGTTACCAAAAACTAAGCTAGAATAAGACAAAATAACAAAAGGAAGGGATTCTGAGGTGATAATGGTGGAAGGTGTGAGAGTCAGTAGAAAGTACAGTAAAGAAACCCATGACAAGTCATGATAAATGGGTCGTTATAAAATTCATGTTTAGGCTGCACCAGTCTGGGGATAATGCCATTCGTCATGGCAACACTGGGGCACTAATGAGCCCTCATTGCATATTCATGGCTTTGGCGCCTCTCTTCCCTCTCTGCCTCCCTCCCACCCCGAACCAATGCCTGGTAAATATCTCCACCTCAAGCTGAAACTCGACTTAGGCTGCTTTTTTTTTTTTTTTTATTTGTTATGTTGCAGCAATTACACTGTAAAAGTGCTGCACAAGATTGATTGCTCTGATCTGTAGTTCAATTGTAAATTAGAATACACATCCCCCTGGGGACACACGGCCCCTATTTGTGATTAAGAAAAAAGCCCCATAATAGACTAATAGCTAAAGTTCTCTCTCTTTTACTTTCAGGCAATTAGCTTGATGAAATGGCCTCTTTTTGTGTACCCTGGAAGTGTAAACCGATATCATAATGAAGTATATGATGTTTATTCTATTATTTTCACCTTGCCATGTATGCAGGAATGCATAAATAATGTCTGCTTTGTCTAGTACATTTACTGATTCAGAAGTAAACTATGTCTTAAAGATGCAGTGTATGATCCTGCAGCCTTACGTTAAGCTGGACACTGTGACTAGTCCCTATAAAAACTAATGTTCTGCTGGAAGAAGTTGGAGACCATTTTTAGTCAGGTGATTAAATACTGTTTGCAAGACACTTCCATTTATAAAGAACCTTAATTGGAAAACTCTCCTAATAACCTTGTGAGAAAAATAAGGTATCTCCATTTTACAGAAAGGAAAACTGATGGGGAGATGCTGAACACGTTACACAAGCCCATGCAGGACCTCAGTAAGTGCTTAAGAAACCCTAGCTCCTTGAACTTTTTTACAGGCAATCAGAAGCTCCTTTTCCTCTCTTGTAAAGTGTTATTAATGCTGTCCTGGATGGTTCATGGTGTGGCTCTGACCTTAGCTTGCCTCAAAGACGTGAAACTCCACGGTGTCACGCTTGCCTTTGTTCCCATGTGACATAGATGGCTAAAACTCTTTCACCTGAATCCAAGGTGGATATGGTCATGCCCATATTCAATATCAAGTGTTGGCTGTTGGCTTTCCCAAGGCTCAATTCGAGCCGTCAGTCTGAGCAAATGAGTCGTGTTGTGCAATAGCATTATAACATTGTGATGGTGTTCGTGCAGTTCAGCTCAAGATAAATATCTGGGAAGAAAACTGCCATATGATGATAGCTCTGGCCATACCTGCTTTGTGACAAAAGGTGCTTCTACATTAGCCTTTCACTTTGGCCCAGGAGTGCACTTTTGAAGTGAATCCTCCAAATGACCCTGCTTACCCTGCCTCACAACGCAAGGCAGTCTTGGAGCACGCAAACCGAATTCTTTTGTGTGAAATCAAACCAGATGATGTGGTCTGGAAGCTCCAGCAGCTAACGGGAATTCGCAGGAGCCCACAGGAGCAAGCTAGAGCTAGTCCGAGTCAACCTCTGACATGCAGTGTGACCTGGGGCCAGTTTGTGCTCTTCAGTGCACAGTGTAGACATACCTTTATTTGCCTATTTGCTAAGCAAAATGGGGTTCCTAGCCATAGAGTTATGAGAAGTTCAGATAATACGGCAGGGAGGACATGTGAAATGGCCTGAAAAACCTGCATGAGAAAATGCACCACTTTATGTATAATCCCATCAGTTTATCTGCAACAGAAATATTTTCATTTAGTTTAAATTCTGTGTAAGAGAGGTTCTGTAGGGGAATATAAGAGTTTGGAAACATTTTGGTAAGCACTTCCAGTGCAAACCTTCAAAGGGTAACACTCTGTACGTGGCTATAATACCATATTCTGTTTAAACTTGTTCATCATTGTCTTCTTGCATGACAGCCCTGGCATTTAAAATATGTTAGGGGTGACACAATACTTTCACCTGGTGCAGACATATATCACTGGAAGGATGTTCTCATAAACAAAGTGCTGCAGGCTATGATCTTATCATTCTCCTCTTCCTTCTTCTCAGTTCAGTTCAATGACAAACACGTATTTCTCTTCTCTGCTCCAGTTTCTGGTCAAGAGAAGCCTGGTGTTGGAGCAACAGGTGATGTTGCAAATCAGGAATGACAAGCATTGGTGGTAGCCTGGTGGGGGGAAAGCAGTGGAGGGGGCAGCAAACATGCAATTAATTTTTTCATGCTTTGGCTGGCGCACCAATTCTACATGGTGCTGCAATTTTATAGCATGAGCAAAAGTTTACTCATGTGCATGCCTGCACATGCACAGTTTTTTTGAGAAAGACATAAAGCAAATTAGAGTGTTCACATGTAATTAGCTGACTATTAGTGTGGTTCAGCTGAGGCGATAGGCAGACAGTAAACTTTGAGATAGCTTGCAGATAAAAGGACTGAGGGTGTTCTGGAGAATGCTGGAGGTAATAGTTCAGAAGAGAAATTCCTGACAAATTGAGCAGGCATCTAAGGGTGTTCTTGCCCTACACCATTAGCACAGCACAGTGTAGCTATACAAGCCTTCCCTCTCTCACCTACAAAGCTTGACCCTTCCTGGCATCCAGGGCTCTTTCTCCTGGAGACCACTTTTAAATTATTTAAGAATTAATCATAATTTTCTGTTTAAACACATTAGTTTGGACTAAAAACTGTGAAATTCCCTGCTTATGCTTCCTGCCCTATTTGTGACAGCATATGAAAGAGAGACTACAACCCTTGTAGAAGCTGGAATACCTCCAGTTATTTATCTAAGAGTGTAGATGACCAGGTCTAGTAAAAACATTATCACTTGGAAAGAAACCCAAAGTGTGTCCCAGTTCAAGTCTTTGCAACTTCTATGAAAATGTGGGTATTTTACTAAATCTTTGTGCTAAATGAAAATGTCATTATCTTTTCCCTCATTCTATAGCTGGCAGAGACAGTGTTTCTTTCTGTCCTTTGGGAGTTTTCAAGATTTCATTTTTTGTCAACTAATTCTCTGGCTAACCAATAAGCTGCTAAAAAAAAAATAAAAAAATCAGACTGAGCCATTTGCTTCAGTAATTTCAAAATATTTCATTTTTTGCTTTCACTTACAGATTTAAATTTAAAACTAAATATATTTCAAAGCAAATAAATGTTCATTTAGAAAAATATCTATTGGGACTCTTGCAAAGATTTTGAAATGTCTTTTAACATCTTTTTTTTCAGTTGAGAAGCCTCATGAAAACCACATTATTCCCTCCAAACCTTTTTGCCTGATTGGCGTTCTCCAGTACAAAGTTTTCATGGAAAACCCCTGACATAATCCAATCGTATCATAAATTCAGTATCTCAGTGTGTTCTTGTTTGGGTTGGCTTCTGATGAGGAATAATTGAGAACTTCATGCTCTGAGTTGATCCGGCACTGAAAATTTAAAATACTGTTGAAATTATCCATACTTCTGAGTATCTGTTCATGTAAAAGCTTACATTTCTCAAGGCCTGTGTACCTATGGCCTGTTGTCCCTTCCATTACTCTCAAATAGGACTCATCTAAAGTGTTTCTGCTGAAGTAAAAATTTGTCATAGGTTTTGCACAACTTTTTACACTATTTCTTTGCCAGTGTGTAAACTCCGTAGCAAGTCTGTTCGGACTCTGTCTGCAAGGAAAATGCACACTTGATATATCGGAGGAAATTTTCTTCTTTTCTGTCATGCCAGACATAGAATTCACCAAATAGGCAGAAGAACTAGCACTGTTGGAGTGGGTAAAGCCATACTCACCAAAGAACACACTATTTTTTGTAGACAAGGAATCACTTTTCAGTGTACAGTTAGCAACATTTGGTAAATAGTAATACTTTAACTCCCAAAGAAAATTACCCCTTCTAGTTGTAACACTCACTTGTTCAAGGCTTACGTAGGTATTTGTCATGAACAAAAGTTGGAGTAAATTCTCTCCAGAAGAAATGTTGAATCAAGAGTGCAAGATTGTGTTGATGTTTCAGTTCAGCTTGAAGGAGGGAATCTTCTGCTGTAGATCTCAAGTGATGCTCAAGGGGAAGAATAGCACATACGAGGAGAGGAGCCAGCATGCCAGTGGCCAAGAGCCTACCACTAGAGATAAAGCCTGGGGACCGTGTCAAGGTAAGGGCCCTCACAAGCCACTCAGCAAATGCTTTCTTTGCAACTTGTGCTGCCCTGCTTACCCCTTCTACCTTACTGTCCTGTTAGTTTTCCTCCTCCCACTCTGCAGAACGACAGGAAAACCTGAGGTTTTTCACAGGTTTCTGGAGAGAGGAGCAAGCCTCCAGACAACCATTTGTCTTGCCTAGAAGTAGCTGTGCTTGCTTAGACCAAAGGTCCAGATAGCCCCTCACCATGTCTGTGGCAGAAACCCCTAGCAGATACGGAGAAAAATGTCGGAAGTCAAACACAAACTAGTTCTTCTGAGGTATTTTCCTTGTTCCTGTTGCTCAGTGCATTGCAGAGACTGACAATAGAAGTTGCATAAAACAAAAATGTTTAATGGTATCAAAGGAACCATCTTCCATGAATTTCTAGTCCTTTTTTGATCTGATTATATTTTTGGTATTCTGTGGCAGAAAGTCCTGCAATTTAATTGTGCTGTACAACAAACAAATTTTTCTTCACTTTAAACCTCTTTTGCTCCTTGTACTAACATAGTGAATAAATATTCCCATATTCAGAACATTCTTCATAACATTTGTCATCGTATAAACCTCAGCCATCTCCTTTCAAAGAGTTCTAAATTATCTAGTTTTTCCTCGTGTGGAAGCAAATACGTACAATTACCCACAAGACAACCATTATCACACCCAACTGTTGTTACTGAGACTGAAACTCTTTCGAAAATTAATTTATTTAAAATAATCCAAATGGTGCAAATATCTGAAGATCAGGCAGATCTATAAAACCTGCCCACAGCAAAATCATGCAATTAGAATCATGCTCATAAGTGTTGGAGTCTTAAAACATTAATAGATCATTTTAATGGAAGGAGTTATTAAAATTGTATTTGATTTCCATTATTACAACACTGAATGCACTATGGAAAACTGAGTTCATGAGAGAAGTACAGCGCATAACAGATTCTTATTATCTGAGTTGGAACTTTAAAATAGACCATGCTTTACAGTTCTGCCTGAATTTTCTTTAGTATTATTTCTCTTCTAAATTGATAAGAACTCCTGTTTTTATATTAGAAGGAAAATGAGGAGGAGGATAAGAAAACAGCTGGAGATTGAAATAAAGCCTCAGAAAAGTAATTTGAGGAGAAAAAATCCTTTCCAATGTAAGTAATTTTTATCATATATGAGATATGTTGTTCTGATCATAACAACTATCAGAAGTCCCATGAATTGCAGGGTTGCTGTAGATGATTTAGGAAAAAGTCGCCCCAAATGTGGAAGTAATTATAAAGAAATTCACGACTCACTAGTAAGCATTCCTTGTTTTATTTCTGTTACAAGTAGACTGTAATTTCTGGATCTCTATCTGACATCTCTTTCTTGGGCACTTACCCTCCCTGATGTGTTTATAAAATTCCACGTTTTATTAGTAGGACATCACCAGAAAATCTGATGTACAAACATCTTCCTTAATCCAGCAGAAAGCAGAGTTTGTTGGAGTCAATGGAATCATTTCCATTTCCAACAGACTTAGGAATAAACCTGCAAGGGTTAAAAAAAAATATAAACATGATCACAAAGTGGAGGAAGGAATACAGTGAGTTTGCTCTGCAACTGAGCTATTTTTAGTTTTGTATTCTTTAGAATCCCTGTAAAGGTATGTCCCTTATGCCTAGTTGTCGAAAATAGCATTTAGGTGTTTAGACTTGAGTTGATTTAATCCAGTACAGAAGTGTGCTCTAAATTTTTCAGTGCAGCACAAATGTGCAAAAATGGTGTCTTTATTTTCAAAAGCTCCGTATCATTTAGAAGAACTGTGTCAATAAATTAAACAAAGGAGAGTATTTGTATTAAAAATAGAGTGTCCTGTAGAAAAAATATTCTCTATCTTCTGAACTTAAAATATGGTTTAAAATTCAATGATCAGACCCTTAGCAGGTGTAAATCATCACATCAATGATGCTGTAACACTTTACATGATATTATCAAATTGTCTTGCTGGTAATAAAGAATATCCTCTATGGAATAAGGACCAATGACAGGAGAAAGTATCAGCTGATATTGTCTCAGCACGCATAAGTGGTAGACAGAAATATTCATGTGCATAATCTTACACCTTGCCTACATGATACCCAGTGGGCTAAAGTAATAGCATACAGAATTATCTTGGAAAAGGCAATTCTCAACAGAAACTAAAAATCTTATGAGTTGTCTGTAAGTTTCTCATAATTATACATGGCAAAAATGAAAATAAAACTAACAAGCATGCACTTGGAAAATCTTTCTTTAAAGTTTCTTTAAAAATCCAGAGCATATAATACTCAAATGTTTTTCAAGCCCAATTTTTCTGTTTCATCCCAAGAAAATCAGTATCTCTCTCCCCATTCCTTTCCATGGGTTTATTATGTCTATATTCTACAGCTCATGGAAATAAATGTAATTCCTATTACACAGAAAGGTGATGACATCATTCTGATGAAACATGACAAACTTCTGCTCTGAATTTCTGGTGTAAATTTCGGGGGAAAAGGACACCTCAATTCAATAGCCACTTCCATGAAGAGCCATACAAGCTATGCCGTCTGCTATAGCACAGTTCCTTTATCATACCAACATAATGAGTCTTTTCCAGAATCAAACTTTTCTTTAAAAAGCTTCCCTTCCTCAGTATTAAAAGTGCATCTCTTCTGATGCTTGTGAAAATTATTTTTAACAGCTTCCTTAAAATGTCCATTTTGAGCAGCATAATCTCAGGGTTGGGTTCTCAGATGTTCATGAAATGTGCTCTGACCTATGTGTTCTGCTTATGGCTTTCCCCAGTATGCTATGTTTGGTTTTTTTAAATCACTTGGTTTTAATTCAAATCAAGTCACTATGGGGATGGTAGGCCTAAATTTCATGTAGCAAAACATGTAGCTGATGACCAATTCCCTGTTTTCTCATATTGGTTAAGATCAATTTTGGTTCCACTATCCCAAAAAACTTTAGAAATAGTCAACTGAGGGAGGAAAAGTATAGTGCATAGTGGTGAATGATGCTTGGATGCATGTATTTAAAATGTCCTATAAGTCCAGAATAACCAGAATCATGATGTCATAACCAGATGACATTAAAAGGCCAAATATTTACCATACATGAAAACAAAAAAATAGTCTCTATAGATTACCTGTGGGTATCTTTATTGCAGATACTGAAGGATATTCTAGATTAGCAGAAATCGAGAAAGAATTAGGCATATATGTATGATTAGTCTTTGATCTCATGTAAAATGTAGAAAGCAGAAAATACTGTGTATTACAGGTCCCTGAGCAAGAATCATCTAGGCATCAAGTGCAAACACATTACAATCAGAAGACTTTTTCTGAAGTATGAAAAAAATCCACTAACAGCAGGAAGCAGAAATATTGGAACGTTCCCCTTGAAGACCTCAAAACTAAATCTGGATGCTTCTGTGTAAGGCAGGCTCCCGCAGCACTGTCTGTCCAGGAGCTCTGATCAGGCCGTCTCCTGACCTCAGTATCTGCACAGTCCAAGCAGGGACACATTGAATAGTAGCATCTTTCTGAAGCTGCTTAATGTATTAGGCTCTTTTTTAACCTGTTGGTATCCTGACTTCTCTTGTATCATGTAACATGGAGAAGTGTAGCCTTTTTCCTTATTAATATAGAACATACAAGTATCCTCATATGAAGACTAGCAAAATGCCACCTGTTGTAAAACAGCAAATATTGTGTATAGAGGGAAAATTCTGTGACCTGCCTACTAAATGAGAAGCATAAACAGTTTATGTATGGCCCCCAGTGAACTCATCCCATTTTGTGCATATTGGAGCTCTGCAAAGCTCCAGAGTTTTGTGTTTAGCAAAGCAGATGTGCAAATGGAGATCCTGGTGACCTCACCTCTGAGAATCAGGCCTTTGACATACATTACTCTCCTGCTGACAGCAAGAGAAGTGTGGATCAGTTGGCATTTCACACCTGCAACTAATGTAGAAGTTGTAATGATGTAAGTGAGCATTAGGAATAGAAGTGATGCTTTAGACACGAACCAGCTATATTTAACAGGAAAGGTGCAAATCCACATTACGACTCGGGATATGTATTAGCTGCAGCCCTTCTTTAACCTGGAAAGAAAGAATTATATCCAAGGGAACTTACCTCAGAGTTTCTCTTTCTGCTGGCAGAAGTGATGATTAGGCTAAAATTGGCCACTGGTTTTATCTGTAATTGGGGAATATAAGATTTAGTTCATACAGCTTCAGCTGGTAGGCCAGTCTCAGTTCAAGATCCTGATCTACTGTAAGTACCTCTTCACAATCAATAGAGCAATGAACTTGGAGTAGAGCCGAGGACCTTGCCCAGCTCCTTTGGCCTGGACCGAGCTGACCTGGTGAATCTGCAGGAGGATGAGATCTCGCTGAACATCCGGAGTTCTCCAACTCTCCTCTGCCTTGGGAAGTCTGTGCCTCCAGACAGGCTCCTGGGGCCAGGAATTACAACAGCTTTTCACCCACTATTTTGTTGTTGGTAACATGCTCTGCACTGCTCCTTGGGCCTTTTGGAACTTCTACTAATGCTGCAGGATGTATTTATCCTATAATATTCATCACTGATTGGGGCTTTCTTCACTAAACCAGATATATCAACTGCAGAGCATTTGGGGTTGGATATGTTTGTCTGTTACTCCATCGAGGAGTAACAAATCTTGTTGGGTGGGTAGGAAGGTATCATCACCCATTATATCAGCTTGCTTAACCCAGGAACTCATCTCCACTTGATAGTTTTTGGAGGGTTTTTTATGAGTGTCTAGCAAGTGGCTGCTCTGATGCCTCCCAGCCTACAGTCTGATGCCTCATGGCTTTCTTCCTGGCTGAGAAATGTCACAGATGGAAATGAGCGGTTTTGTTTCCTCCTGCCAAGCCTACAGGGTGGAGTGGGTCACACTGGCACATATCCCCTTGGAAAGTCAGGGGATGCTACCACCACCAAAATGGGCCCCTGGGCAGTTAGTTACGTGACATTTGGCTTGAGAAAGGAAACCGGTTTGTCACCTCATTGCCTAATGGTGTGATCTCAAGCCAGAGCTGGGGCATACCTATGGGCGCAACAGATAAGACTACATTATTAACAGTATACTCATCATGTTCTGAAGATATTCTAGTTTCCAACCTCAGAATGTGATACAACATTAAAAACGTGGTGGGATTCTCCATTACATGAATACTAATTTATGGGTTCTCATAACAAAGAAAACAAATCATCTCTTCCTACTCATCCTCCTGATATCTGTTAGAAGATACAACAGCTCCAAAGTAGATGAGAGCTGTCATAATCCATGACGCCCTGGCCTGAGAACTCTATATACATGTAGGAAAGGGGTTCTTACCCAGAATAACGTAAGCTATAAATGAAGTATGTGTGAATACTTCTGTATAACATGATAGTGTGTCTATAATCTACAAAATGTATTTTGGATGTAGTTGAGAATAGTAGTGTATGTGATTCAAAGTAATCAGGTACATTAAAACATGTAGGAAGGGCACAGAAGAGACAAGGGAACGTACAGGTAAAGGCAGGAAGAAAGGAAAGAGAATAGATGTGGAGACAGCTAAAAGGATGACAGGTGTGACATGCAGGATCAAGTAGGACAAATCCAAATAGTTTATAAGAAGATGGAAAAATGCCTCTCTGGCATTGTACCTTTTAGTGTTTCTCCACGATGATGTTATAGTGCTTTTTCTACTCTTGATGCAAACCAAGTATTGAAGTTCTCCTGGTTTTGTTTTTTTTTTCCCCTGTGTAAGACGTCCTTTACACTGCGATGAGATCACTAGTATATTAGTTCATTTTAATCTTTTCAGAAAGAATCCAGGAACTGCGGTGAGGTCATGACTGCAGTAATGTATAAAAGGATGGGTTTATGGAGGAAAGGAGAAATTTGCCTCTCATTTAGCAAAACCGTAACAGAATTTGTGGCTCTAAAGTGTGTTGGATAAGTTAAGGTTTGTTTATTTTTGTCTGTTGCATGTTTTTGCAAAAGACATCCTGCCTTATACTTTTTTTTTCCCTGAAGTATTGCATAAATCCAACAAAGCTTGCAGACAAAGCACCCTGCTAGAGCAGTGCTCCATTTGAACAATTATCTAGAAGCATCTTTACCCATGGTACCTCCCCAGTCATACAGTCAAGAGGGGGGCAAAAAAATCAGACTCCTGTGATGACCTGAATGTCCTCACATTAGACCTTCTGTATCCTTCAGAAGGCAGATGCCTCACTGAGAACATCCTAGTACCCATCTCTTTCAAGGAGGAAAAATCCTTGGGGCATCCCCCAGGGCCATGGTATCACTGTTTAATACAACATAATTGTGTGTCATTGATCAATGGAGTAATGTCAGGCATGAATTTGGACCGTGACATTTCAGGCAATGACAGCGACTCGCAAGTGCCGAATTTTCACTGTTATTCTGATTTTACGTCCAGTCTTTTCCGCTCTTTGTTTGCTAAGTGAAGTGACAAGATTTAATTATATAATTCTGAAAGGTCTCTGCATGGATTTAGTACTGTAAAGAAATATGTAGACAGATGGAATCACATGCCTCACTTTACCATGGCCAATGTATTGTATTTTAATGTGTTCTAATGAACTTAAAAATTACTCCCCAGCGTGCTTGCTGCCTGGGTCAGAGGGGTTATTCTGAGTTTGCCGTCTTCCTGGATTCTTGAGATAATTCCCTCCGGATTTGTTGGGTCAACAATAAAGTGGTGATAACAAATACACTGCTGCTTTAATCCAGTGCTATGCTTTCTCCCTCTTTGCAATGTGGATTTGTGCGTACTAACAGTTACACTGTTCCTAGTTTAACAACTTTAGAGCATTAGTGACATGCAGCATAAGTCCAGTTCCCCTTTCACAGCTAGAGACCAAATGTCCTGGATGATGTGTGTGACACAGCGGATGCTGCAGGTTTAGTTTTGCTCAAAGAGTTTAAGAACCTTAGTTACCCAGAGAGAAGTGGGAGATTAATGGCGTTCATGGATAGCGATAGGGAACTGTGTGCTCTAAATGCCATTGCGAGCAAAGAAGAGCCCACCTCTACATACTACTAATATACATAACTATAGAAAGCCTTCCTAATAAAAAAGACTAATTAATAATGCTTAGTGGTCTGGATTTCTAAATATGAATTGTCAGGGATTTTAGCGGGTTTAGGGAGGTGGGGAAATGGGTTAATATTGCATTGTTTAAAATTACAGGGTTTTGATTGTTTAAAACAATAAGCAGATAGGGTTTCCATGCCAGATTTGAGACATTTGTTCTCTTTTATTTGTACTAAAATTTCAGCTTGAGCTCACATTGTCATTCTACCCAGACTGCTTCCCAGACGAGCTAATTTGTCTACCTGTGTTCCATTTTAGGCCTTGGTTTTAATTTGAGGATGATTCCTGCTAATACCAAAGACTGGATAGGACATCCATTAAAAGTCTACACAGCAATTGAAATGGAAAATTCCAAAAGAAACCCTATTAGAGTTTTTCTCCATCAAATCAACATTACAGACTTCTTATGCATTTCTTAATTAGACATTGATATTAACTGGACTGTTGCATGATTTAAATCTAGCTCTTAATCTCAGCTATTCTATGCTGCTGTAGTTTTTATGACATCCAACTAGCGACTGCTTTATGCATTAATCTATCTGGAAAACCACCTTCACATTTTTTTTGTCTTTTTTTAGAAGAATAAAGGCCCCAAGAAGGAAATGAAAGCTTTTGGGTTCAGCCATTAGTAATTTTCTGCTTAGTATTTGAAAAATTGCTTATTTTAATTGCTTCATAGAAGAAAAAGATATCAAAGCTAACGTTCTTTCTCTCCAAACTTTGTAATTATTTCTCTCAGACTCTTATTTGAAATGCCTTGAAAGGATTTTCATTGAAATGTAGATTTCTTCTCTTTCAAAAGTACTTTTATTCCCCCGTGCTTCTTTCCCTTTTTTTCTAGTGACTTCCTCTCTAGATTTAGAGCAAAATACATAGACTCCAATTTCTGGACACTGTAGCATATGTCACACAGATGTCCCTTAAGTGCCATCTTCTTTAAGACTAACCTTCCCATGGCCTAGAGACGGAGCTGACAATTAGCCATAGGTCTTAGACAGCCTGGTATCCTCAGGCTTCCTCCACAGACAGCGAAGAAGAGTCATAGGTGTTACAGGGCTTTGCTATATCAGTCATATTCATTCTGAAAATTGCTGTGTCATTTGCTTATTAACATCACTACCAAAACCAGGGGGAGCCTAACGGAAAAGTTTTATAGATGTTAGTGAGCGTGTCAGTGAACTGAAGTTTGGGGCTTGTGATAAAGTCTAGGGACAGGTAAGCTTTGTATAGTTTTGGGTTCTGTTTCCAGCAGTATAAGTCCTGAATACCCTAATCCAGGGAGGAATTTGCTAACCAAAACCTGTAGTTAGTTCTGCATTGTATTTAAACATCTGTAGCACAAAGCTTCAGGATCATGTTGGCCTCATCAGTAATCCTTGATACCAATACAGCAATAGTAGCAAGAAGTTCTTTATTTCACCTATACATTTTCAGGGAACATTATTTACTAATAGATTATGATCTGGTCAAAATGATCTATACATTCATTACATCTAGAGTGGGCTTTCATAACTCACAGTATCTAAGAATGAGGCAAAACTCGCATTTGTTTATAGTGCAGCAATTCTGCTCAGCAAAAAAAGGTGCAGAGAAAATACTGTCCTAAGCACCTTGTGATCTGCTCTGAGTCCCAGGTGATTTCTCATGCCAGCTCAAAAACATCTTTAAGAGCCTCAGAAGAGTGGGGACCTGGCTGCCTCAGAGACTCCTCAAAATATAGCTGTTCGCTCTGCAAGTAAGCGGCCCTGCAAGCCTAGTGCAGTCATGGCTAAGGTTATCTCGTAGGGGGAATCTTCACAGTGGAACAAAACATTTTGAGAAGAGAAGATTGAAATGAAGCTAAAGCATTCTCAATATCAGATTTTACTTGCATTTTTTGCAATAACACAAAAGGAAGAAAGAGAACAAGAAAATGAGTTAGAGGAAGATGGAGAGAGAGATGGTCTATTAAGCAGAGCTACTTTTTTACTCTCTGAATTTACAGTCCTGATAGACATCTTTATTCAAAATTACTCATTTTTTATATTCAGATACTACAGTTTTCAATACTAGGTCCTAGATTTGTCTGGACAGATTACCCTCTTATTCCCACAATGAAACTTAATTATCCTTTTTATGTCTTCAGATACTTTCAGTCATTTCCTGAACTGTTTCTGGGGACAGAGCAGCTGATGGGTCAGTGAGTAAAGCAAGTACTGTGCATCCCTGTTGGCCACACATTTCTGAAGGCAGAAGCCCTTTGGCCCCAGGTCTCCTTAGAAAGATTTTGAGCACTAGTACATGCAATTTGCTCAGATCTACTTTTGCTGAGCTTTTTTTTTTGACTAGGCAGAGACTCGGCATTTTCTCAGCACCTTTCTGTGTATTACTTGGAAGGATCTAAATGTGAGTAACTCACCTGGAATCTGTAGAAGGTTATTTGAATGATTCATCTCTGAGACAAGAATAACCCCTCATGAAACCCAGGATGGAAATGACTGCATGGTTTAAAACACACCTTCCTGTATCACTGCTCTTACAGCAGGAAGGAATGCATCTGAGTAGTTAAAGTCCAAATAACTAAATACATTTATTCAAAGCAGCAGTAGTAGCACTGAGGGTCATTTAAGTTGCTGGCATTGAGTAGTTACTAGACTTCAGGACACTTCACTGGTTTCATCTGTGAAGGAACTTATAGCCCACATTATCCATTATCACTACCTTCTTTGTCTGAGCAAAACTAACAAAGAGTAGTCAACATGGAAAGGTTGCATGAGATAACCCAAGACTTGCAAGTACTAAAGACAAAATTGTAATGAGTATCCATTCAGCCTTTGAGAGTTATTTTTTAGCTCTTATTATTTTTGTAAAAGTCTCAGTTCTTGAAATAAGAAAGTAAAGAAGTGTTACAATAAATTAAAACAAATGTAGGCTTAAGAAAATCACCCAGTTCATCAGAAAGCAGAGAAATAGCACAACTGGTGTGTGTTATAGAATCCTTTATGAATTAAATGCTAAATCCCAAAGGGCTGACCTGGTTAAATAATTTTATTATATAAATAGAGCAGGTGTTGCTGTGGTACACAGGTATGCTTCATTGGCTTGAACAAGTAGTGGTCAAATGCACTTTCACAACTAGGCTGGGATTAACAACAGACTTTGTACGGACTTTATACATTCTATAAAACCCAAATTAAACAAAAATCCACTTACCCTGGAAAAGTATTCATATTCCAGTCACATCTCTGCATGGAAGTTGCTTCTTCCAAATCCAAATTGTGACACCAGCCTGAAAGCAGGGAACAGGATGGCACAGTATCGCTGAGACTGCATAGTCTTCCCACCAAAACCAGAGATTAAGACGGCACTGTGGAATAAAACACAAGTTTCTCTGTCACACCTAACCTACATTTTTTCCTGATGAGTTTATCACTCTTAATAATTTCCACTAGCCTGAGAGAACAGATAATCTGTTTTCTATAAATACAATAAATAGTGCTTCAAAGGACATGGCATTTATTCAATTCATCATTTCAGTGATCAAAAATAAATGTAAAAAGAAAAGATGTCTAAAGCAACAAGCAGCAGAGGGTCTTGGGCTGAGTCCCCATTTTTGCTGCTGATGGGTTCTGCCATCTTAGACCAGTAACTTCAACCTTCAGCTGGGGTGCATTTGTCTGCCTCCATAAAGCAGACAGTTAGCACCTTTTATAGGGCTCTTACAGTACAGTGTACTGTACAATCTGTACAGCGCATGGCAGTAAACTAGGTCCTGATCTCATCTGTGCCCTCGCTCCATGTGACTGGAAAATGGGTGATAAAAAATAATAATAAGCTCTGAATAACTATGTATTGTCTTTATAGTGAAGCAGGTCTTGAGAATTGTGAGCTCTCCACTGGGAGAAGTCCCATATAAAAAATCTCCCTGGCATAAAAATGAATCGGATCCTGTCACATGAATGGCCTGCATTTACTATTCTTTTCACTTACTTTCTAGTCGCTCATTTTCTGAGCTGACTTGTGCCTGTTCCCTGGTTGTCAGCAGAAGCTGGGTAACAAGAACTTGCTGGAAATGGAATATTAAATAAACAAACAAACACACACAGAAAGAACTGCTGACTCGGCAGACGCGCTATTACAACCATGATGTAAAACTATCAAACAACAAATGTAACTTCTGAATGTCTCATGATTCACATCACAAACAGCAAGGGAGAAAAGTGAAAGAGGATTTTGACCAGTACTAATGAATTTGGAACAACACTGGATTTTGAGATCATAAGCAATTCAGGATGGGCCCGGATTGAATTCTTGGTCTGTCTGAGCAGCATATGTTCTCCTTCCCGTAACCGTTGCAGCATTAAGCACTGCATCCATCATCTGTAAAAAGGCAGCACTTGGACTACCCTGATAGCAAGGACTGCTCCGCTATATCCAAGAAAAGCAATCAGCATCTCAGCTCTAGGATACCGAAAATGTTTGGGAAGTTCAGGAGAACGCTTCTCTCCTCCCGAACTCCTGACAGCTCTGAGCGTCATACCAGGGCTGCTTGTTTCATCTGGGACCTGGGGAAGGCACATGCTGCCTAGACTTTGAAGCTCTTAGAAAAGGTATTAGTTCATACCTGCTGCATTGGGCTCACTCCAGGTATGGGGCATCTCCCCCAGGAAGATGGAGCAAAACAGAATAGGGCAGAGGCAGAAACACTGTGAGTAACCTAACGGAGGTTTTGGTGGGAAGAAGGGGAGATCAATTATCGGAAAAAATCTGCCGGCCATTAAGTGTCCTGGAGCAACTATTGTGACACTGAAGCAGTGAGTTTCCATGTGGCTTTAAGACATCTGCCCTAAGGAAGCATTTGCAATTGAAACTGCATCCTCTTTTTCTTAACTCTCCAATTCCCATGGGCCAGCAGTTGCCTTGCTAAATGAAATGCTTCTTTAGGGAGACCGGCTGGCCCCGGGGGACTGGTAATGCAATATAGTGCCTTTCATCTCTCACCCATGAACCCAAGTCAAACAGAGTTTGGTAAATGGCCAATAACCCTTACCATCCCAGGGGCTGTTTGGTGACCTGTGTGAAATGAGGAGGGTCATCTCTGTGTCTGTTTACTAGAAGGCAAGTGTCAACTTCACCATAAAAAGGGACACAGTTACTACTCATTATCACCCAATTTAACATTCTTAAGCCAAGAGAATAAGCCCGGAAAACTCAGCCATCTTCTTACTCAGTGATGGTAGTCCCAGTATGTCAGGGCTTGAAGTACATTAATGAGGACAGTTGCATTGTAGCAAACCAGGCTGTGCCTCTCCTGTGGACAAGAAATCCAAGTCTGAACTACTCAAAGTGGCACATGATTGCAGTTCTCCCCAGATCTATGTGGAAATGCCCAGGAAGAATGGTTCAGTTTTTAGGTGCAGCAGCCACTGAAGCATGGCCATGAAGTTACAGAAAGCTGCAGACTTCTGCAAATCTGCATTTAGGGTCTTAAATAGACACAGGCAACCTGCATAGGGACACAGCATCCAGCACCAATAGAGTTAATATGCTGAGAAATCCTTCACTGGAAGGCTCTGTTCCCTCACCCGTCATGAATATACTGTTCTGGTTACCAAAATAGCTGTATTTGGAAGGGTTGAAGGCCAGAAGCTCACTGTGCTACCCATTCTTGCCCTATGCACTGCTCATTTTAAGGTCAGACCTTTAGCATCAGGAACCTGTTAGAAGAAAGAGGAATCACTTTAAAAGTTGTTGCCACTCTGGGGGTTACCCTGGAAGGTCCAAGAGGGGAAAGGGAAGGGCGGGGGCAGGTAAACACTTGGTCAAATGAAAAATCAGTTGCCCCTAAATTTCAATAGATCTGCATAAACCTCCAAAACCCACTCAAAACCCCAGCCAGCTTGTTCTTACCCACAATGTTTCTAGTCACCACTGTCATTTTCTAGCCCTTCTATGCCATAGCAATAATAACATTGTCATTGTCAATTCTGAGTTACTGTTTAATCCCTACTACTTGATTAATTGCACTAAATTGGTATACCTGTATTAATTAAACAGAAGACAGCAGAGGCAGCTTTTACTTATTCTTTTGCATAGACCATTTCCCAGGGCTTCTGAGGTTGTGGAAAAATAACAATACAGACACACCACACATCATATTTCAGCTCAGCTGATAAAACTATTTTACTCACACAGTGGCCCATGATTTTTTTCACATATCACAGTAGAGGCTTAATTACCATGCTGCTGCTGCATGGCAGCTCCCCTTGTTTTTTTTTTTTATTTGTATTATTTGCAAGTCGTAATCATGTTTTCCTGTCATCCCCGAGCAATGTGCGTGCGTGCGTACAGGCAAATGCCAAGCCTGGAAAGGAAATTTGATGCGTGTCCATGAATTGGAGTTTTCAAACTTTGGCTGAAGATTAGTACATGTAAACATAGCTCTGCCCCCTTCATCTTGGATAATTGGTCACAAATGCTACTTGACACTTCTCAAATCAGACACTTTACATACTTCTGAGCATAGCTGAACTTTTTTGGCAGGAATTAATTTGCTTTGCAACTCAGCCACTCATTCCTGGCCCGATCCCTACTCCAGTGATTTCAGTGCAATGTTCTGCCAGTGCGAGAAGCAGAGAGGCAGGACCAGATCTGTTTGCTAGCATTGACGAGCCTGGCTTTGTTCACTCCCTCAGAAATACAATTACTGCAGCTAATGTTCTGCCCTTTGCCAGCCTTGATTAACAGTGGGATTTTTACCTTTGAGTCCTTCTTTCTATCTCAATTACTGTACAAGTTACATTGCATCAGGGGACAACTCAGAAAAATGAAGGCGGCAATGTAGCATCACCAGAAAATGCAACTTCTGACACGCCAGGACCCTACCACAGCAACATCAGCTTTATGGGGGAGGGCTACAGACACCACCCGCCCTCGAAGACATTGTCTCAGCTTTCTCCTACCTCTCCTGCAAACAGTGCACGCCCCAGCAGAGAAGGGGAATCCATTTCTGAAGTGCTGATGAAGTTTGAAGTAGCCACAGAATTTCATGCTATTAAGCAGCCTCCTGTTTGCTCTGACATTGCTGTGCGTTTCCTCACCGAGCACTGGTACTGCAAGAGCTGAGCAGACCATATGCTCACTTAGAAGGGCTGCCAGGTCTCAGGGAGCATTACTGTGCCTACTCCAGGAGGGGTTTGGGGCAAGAACACTTTCCATAAAGGTTTTCACTAGGAATATTGTATTTTATCTGGTGATTTATTTCTGTCCAGCCTCTGGACTAAATGGCAGTTTATCAGCATATCCATGTACATCTATGAATAACCAATGGAAAATATCATTCACCCTTTATTCACTGGGATGTTGATAAGCTGCAGCATATTAAAAATGTTTGTCAGTTTGTTCTTTTCAGCTATCAAATGGGATGTGTGCCAGCATGCCCTCCTCATGCCGGCTGCTTCATCCAGAAAAAGGAGAAAAAATGATGAAACAATGTCAGTTCTAGAAGAGGGCGAAGGTTCGCATGAGTTATTTTAGCATTATTGTCTTGCTCATCACTAACACTAAATCTGTAAATTAGATTGAGCTCCTACCTGCTGAAGCAAAGGATGAAACTCTGCGCTGTGCTTCAGGTATAGACCATGAGAGGAGCAAATACCTGGTCACGCACTCATGTTGCCTTGGCTCTCAGGGCTTCATACAGCTGGAAGCACTGATAAGGAGGAGCCAGAACAGGAACAGTCCATGCGATGTTTCTCCGACTTCTGGTAGCTTGGGCCGTGACTGAGAGCTGAACCACCATCCAGCGACAGTCAGAGAACCAGCTGCACCGACCGCCTCCCCATGTGCTTGGTCCCCACACTTTCCAATCCTGGTCTTGTGATGGTTCATCCCTAGAAAAGGAGGGTAGCTGCTGTTATAAGAGATATGGCAGATTCACTCTGGAGAAGCAAAGGCCCTTATTGCCCCTGAATTTGCCATGGAATAATGCCAGAGAAGACATTGCCTGCTAGTATGTCTTGGGTTTTTGTAGATTCTTACCTTAAACAGATGGAGACGTATCTTACTTCCTCCTGTTTAACTCTGATGTTGGAACCATTATGGGAGTGGTGGGTATAATATTTATAGGTGAACAAGGCACAAGTTGACAAAGAGATGCAACGTAGCTCTAAAGCCTGAGCTAAGGAGGAGGCTTAGTTTCCATTGCTATTATCCATCACTATATAAATTTAGCTTTCAGGTCCTAGACATTTTAAAATAACATGTCTAGTGTTAGAATAGAAGAGTATCGGAAAAAGTGAATTACAGGTTACAGGCTTCTAGTATTTGCAGTAAAAGAACTATTATAGTAATTACACCTATAGAGTACTCATTTATGTTGTTATTAGAGGAAAAGGATGGTAGAATTAGGATGTACGGAAAGAAAATCTTGCAGAAAGGGAGCCAAATGATTTAGCCGGGACAAAGAACTATGATGGCTACTCAACACACTTCTGTTTTCAGAACGTGAGCTTACCGTGTGTGTGTGGACCAGCAGTGTCCAGTGGTTTAGGGGAAACCACTATAGGTCACTGATGTCTGGTAAAAATGGGAACAAACCACAGCCCACAGAAAGGCCTGGCATCACACACAAAGCCCCAAACTGGGAGCTGGATGCCTTATTGTACCACTGAACATCTCCACAGTCTTTGCTAGGTGAGAATGGAAATTGCCCAAATGACTCTGTGAGCTCGATACTTCACAGACAAAAATCCTTCTCCACTGCCAGAAGGATCAAACCCAAATTCTTGAACATTTGAAATGAGACCAGAATAAGAAAAAAAAAAATCTTTGTTTCAGGGGAAAGGTGAATCTCCATTTTGACTCATTATTTTGTGGTTGGGGATAAGTGGCCATTATTAGTACTACATTGGTACCCACTGTTGTAAATCTACTGCGTTACCTCCTGGATGTCATTACTGAAAGTAAGTGAACTGTTGCTTCAGTGGCTAAAGATTTACTCGCTTCATGCGTGGTGTCATCAACAAATTCAGGCTGGCAATGACATCCTACTTGTCTAAACTAATATACAGCTTTGCACTCTCCTTGTGTTTCTTCCCATTCAAACTTATGGCTTAGTGTTAATGTCTACCACTAACCAACATTACAGCTGAAGTGAATGACGTGATGAATGAACACACAGTTTGCATGTAGATAATTAGAAGTCCGGCTGAGTAGATCACATTATTTAATGTATCATCATTATGTTTGTATTTTAAAAGCATCTAAACAATATTATTTCTTCTAAAACTCCATCTCTTCAGTGCTCTGACACCAGGGATGAATTGTGTTATGCATTTTGGTAGAGATTTGCTTTCTAAAAAAATGATGGATCCACTTGGAGCTTAAATCATTGCTGTAGTAAGTTAGTAAGTTGTCCCTACTTGAGAAAACTCTTGTGTCAGGAGTAAAACTCCTTGTTTGGCTGTGCTGCAAGAAACAGGGTAATATTTAATTATGACAATTCAAACTCATCTGGTTTCTCCAAGTGCAGACTATATTGATTTACAGTACTAATATAGAAAAAGCAGAATTAAAAAACTGGTTTATTTAGAAACTCACTTATTCCTAAAAATGTCTGTTCAGCTCATTTTTAAATTTGATTTCTTATCCCAGGTGAATTACACTGCATTTCTGAATCTCAAGAACTGCTTGTGCCTGATAACAGCTAATCGAAGTCCCAGCATAGTTCAGTCATTTTGATTGTAAGATTTTTGTTTGTTGCTTTATTGGACAATGGTGTTTGCAAAAGAGAGATTAAGAGCACCAGAGACAGCATTACAGACCATGGTTGGTGCATGAGACTTAATATTAGTATAGGACCGCAGTCTGTAAGATCAGTGGCAAATCAAACCAGCTTGCAGGCAGAATCAATGTCTTGTTCTGAAAAAACAGTAAGGAAAATCTGTGCCAGCGTTTCAGCATGACAAATGAACTTAGGCAAGTTGAAGATAATCACGATTATTTAATATTCCACAGCTTTACAACTCAATACTCTGTGGACAAAAGATCAGAAGGCTGCTGAGTCCAAAGTTTTGAATCTTTGGGTCAATATGCTTCTCATGTCTTCAGCATTTAGTTTAATTTAGGAGGAAACAGTTCTGAGCTAAGATAAGATCTCAAACAAAATTGACGTGGGCTCGCAACATGGCCTAACATAACAATTTAATCTATCCTGTGCTTCCCCTGAAAGAAGGCTTAATAACTGTGGTATGATTTCACCTGCTGCTTCTAACATTTGCTCATTCTTTTTTCCTGAGCAAATTTGGACTATCAGATGGCAAGCAGCTTTGTTCATGGTAGACAAACTAGAATTCATTTAGGATTAATAACAATGGGTTCAATCCTGGATTCAATGGCAGTCTTAATGAATGGAGTCCTTGGAAGACAAATATTTGTTTGTGTTAAAGAGAAATAATTAATTCTCAACTTTCCTGGGTATGAGGTGATTACAACACATATCAGAAAATGTTTTCCCTGTGTATCCACCCTTGGGCGTACGAACTGCAGGAATGTTCCCCAAGCCCTGGCATTGCAGATACAGGCCATTTTGACCTTGTTATTTCAAAATCTGAAGTTTCACAATGAATTATTTGGTGTGAGGAAAAATGTGTCTCTTACTCACAGTATTATCTCAGGCCCTCGTGGTGATCTGATGCCGGGGAGTAAGGCGAGAGAAAGGTCCGCGTCGCTGCGATCCGTCAGCAGTCGTAGCTCAAGACAGGACTACTCAGATGGAGGAATCCAGGCTGGATCTGGATTTTGGCCCAATCCTCACCATTGTCTTAGACGTGGGCATCTTCCAAATTCCTGTGGGAAATCCCGCGTTCTTTACTACTTTCCCTGCCTTTTAGGAAGCAACCGGAGCACACGCCACCACCATGCCCGGCCAGGGAAGAGCTGGCTGAGCCGCCAGGCTGGGCTGCACTGTCCAAAACTGAGTACCCGCTGACCTCAGTAAAAATTAGCAGGCTTCAGTAAATTTACCCTGCAGGCAATATTACCCTGGAAAAACATCGCCCACGTTGCTAGAGTTTAGGACAACAAATTAGAGCTTTTCATATGCACTGGAAGCTTCCCCACCCCCGCCTTTTTTTCTCCCCCCTCTCTGCCCCCCCAGTAACATCCAGTTGCTTAATTCCATTTGAAATCACCCGGGGTAGGCACCTAAATAATCTTGTCCTTCATGCCTGTCAACATCTTGAGGCACCTAACCACCTTTAGAGATGTGGTGTGAAAGCTTGTGAACGATGCAATCGAGGAGGGAAACAAAAGACAAGTATCCCTATTTGCTGCCCAAGAATCCACAAAGAATGCTGCTTCAGCTCTGCTCTGATTTCTAATTAGATTATGAGTGATGTAGGACTCTGAAGCCAAGCTGGAGTTTGTGCTAGCACTTTGCATGTATGAATGACAAAGGGACACTACTTTCATATTGATTTAAGCAAGCCAGTGGAAGAATGTTTAAACATCAAGTGCTTGATGCCCCAGTTTGCCAGAGCACCTGGAAATATCAAATTAATTCCAGGTGTTCTGCCATTAAGACAGGCTTGCTGCTTTTACAGCCACACACACAAAATGTGGCTCCCAGTTCCACAAATAAAAACTGAGTGGTTTCTGCTCCTAATGCCTCGACAACTCTGACATATTGCAAGTTCTGGAAAGAATTTTAATCTACATAGTTTTTTAAATGGGGAGGGGAGTGAGGGGGGAGGGATTTTAAATATGCTGCATACAATTTGTGATGGTCATCTCTAAAATGCAGCTCCATTATCCTTTTCCATTTGGAATGAATGAGGCTAATTAATTTCAGGCCATACTTGATGAGGTCAGCACCATACGAAGGGTGCGTGCTAGACATTGCTAATCTCTTTCAGCTGAGAGTGATGAATTAAAGATGAAGCATTCCTTTGCAGGCCTAATTTAGAATGTATATCAAAAACCTACAGCAAATAATACTATACCCTACAACAAAGGAAAACTTGTTCTCTCAGGCTCCCATGTAGGGTTGATTTTAAAGGCATTTTCATTTCACTTTGGAATTCCAGCTGTGGATGGGTGAAACAGTTCAGAAAATTCAAGCTTTCTCTCCTTCTATTGCTTTTATGGACAAAAGTAGGCAAGGGGGAGGCTAAGGGGAGAGAGAAACTAGTCAGTGTTTGATCCTGTGTATACTGTGATTCTGACTGTACGCTCGACATTTAGGAAAGCTGCCAGGGTCTTATGCTCCCCAAGCACCTGTGACGTGACACCCTCCCACCCCCCCAACAGTGCACAACTGAAATTTTACTGTTGGATTTTTTTTTAAGTCTTGGGGGAAAGCTATCAAGTGTCCTGTTTTGTTCAGCATCATCTCAAGGATGTTTTGTTGGACATTGCAGGCTTTTCCCTGGGAAGAAGGACGGGTCCGGCAGTTCTGCTAGGTCACCCAACAAGGACACAAGAGCTTCCAAGCCAACACGGAGCTGTGTTTGTCCGTAGGGAAAAACACCTCCCTATGCAAAAAGGTCCCATCGCATGTAGGGGCGCACGTAGCAAAATTTAACAGAAAAAGTCACCACGAAAGCAACCACACCAGGTCTGGAAGCAGCACATATTGCTACAGGGCTCTCAAATTTGCTGAACTTGGGGCTCAGCCAAGCTTTGCCACCTTTCCCTTAGGCAAAGCCCCCCATAAAGTCCACAGGGGTTTCCCCCAAGTGAGGGACTGCAGGATTTGGCCCTGTGGGCAGCAAGAAATTAACCTTAATTGTCCTTTGGGTAAAACAGGGACTATGAAATCCTAATCTGGCCTCGGAAGGAGGCTAAAAACAATAGACCACCAGCTTCCCCACCACTTTGCTGTTTAATACCTGGCAGTTTCTTGAAATTCTTGACAGGTTGCTACAGCCAGTCAAAGTTCCCAACTGGTGGCCATAAGCGGCTGCCGTCTTTGTATCCCAGTAGTCCTCATTAGAACAAAGCTGCTTCGAATTAAATCCAATCTACATGCCGAATCAATCTTTCAACCCTTTGATTGCTTCTGAAAATATTTATATTTCTTAATAATGCACATTTTGTCCCACAGCCCGTGATTAAACCCAGACAAGGTCCGGAGAAGCCTGAAGTATATGTGGAAGGGGTTATTTTGGACAGGAAAAGAAAGATAAAGAACACAGGTTTTTCCTATTGTGAAGCCATTAGAGTGTATAAATCTAGCAATTGCAGTTGTATAAGCATCAGAGTGGGGTTGTAATAAATACAGATTGGAGTATTATAGTAACCAAATGGAGTTTATGGATTATGTTCACTAGTTCATATTTCTCAGCTACTACAATCTAACCAGCGTCATGCTGCACTCAGCTCTATTAATATTCCCTATTAATATTCTCTTTACATGTTTGGGGGGGGAAAAGTTAGGAATCAACTGCTGCTCCCTGTAAAACAAACATGTTTAAAGAATCATGCCCTCCAAAGAAAAAAATAAACAAGGGGATGCTGTAAAGAGACTGTGTTAGAAGGGCACGAGCTGCAGCTGGCTGAAATAGGCTCCATTCTGCTTAAAGTTAATAACTTCCACCTGAGTGAGGATCTGGCCCTAATGCAGGGCATTCGCTGCGTGAAAATTAGGATGTAAAAATGAAGACAATAACTGCTACTATCCCTTACCCGGGTAAATTTTGAAGGTGGTAAATAACAAGCTTTGGCTGGAGATGAGAAACACACAAAGGCTTTGAAGCTGTGCTTTGTGGTAAATAGCATATTATTCCCTCCTCTAAAGGTAGAATACATCACAGGTAAGATATGTGGAGATGAAGGGACGGATACATTCCTTGGCTGAGAAGTAGCCCAGATAGGGCCTGATCCTCCAGAGTGGGGATTTGCCATCGATTAAGAAGGTAGCTGTGGCTGAGGACACAGATCAGATAAAGGCACTGTACCTGTCTCCCTCCCTAAACATAAATGACTGCCCTTGTCTATAATAAAAGGGAAAAATTGACTTCAGAAAACATGCCACGATAAATCTCCTTGGATAAAGTAGTAGAATGCCTGGGTGAAAGGGAAAGAAATCCTAGAAACTAGAAATATATTATGCTTATTTAATATCATTGTCAGCAGCAGCATCCCATGGTAAATACAGCTAATATACTTCAGCAGTGGGCTGGTAAATGCTTGTGATAGTTTTGCTTGTGACAGTTTCCCCTTTTATAAAGGAGAGAAGGAAATATTCTCAGTTAAAATATTATTCATTGATTCTTTCATCACATATTTCATTATACTAAGCTGTAATTTCCTAAATATGTTGGGGAGGTGGTATTATTATTATACATATATCCTGAGTCTTGACAGCTATTTTGCATTAATATATGATTTGGATGCTCAGTCTTTAAGGTAGAGAGAAGGGGTTTTTATCATCGCCAAAAATAAGGGGAGAGGAGTGATGAAAAAAACCTTTCACAAGTAAGGACGGATCCAAAATCTAATCACACACATGAAAATCCACTTTGGATCAGGCCCCCAGCAGAACATTGTATAGTATAACCAGTATTTTCTGAATATCTTCTATTGTTTGACAACCCTGATTTTACACTAAACTTGGAGTTCGTTTCCAAACAGAAGCCTTTTGTATAGAAACTTTAAATCATATCCCTTCATGAACACACACATACCATAGAGGATATTGTCTTATTAAAGAGTTTAAGCCTAAAGGTGTATGCCTATTTTTAAAAGAAATTTTCTGATTGTAGATAACTGCTCAATTTGATTTAGTGTCCAATGATAGTGATGGGGTTGATAACTGAGCATTCATCGGTAATTCATCTTGTGCTAGTAGAAATTTACAGCAAAGCAGTGCTTTCCCAACACTGACAAGTCCTATTAATCTTCTTCAGACACATTTCAATAGGTGTCTCCATCTGTGCCCAACATCTAAACACTCTGGCATCACTAGGGACTTGGAGACACCTTCATTTCAGGTTACACTAGTGAAAATGCGATACTAGATTGTACTCTATTTTTAACCTAATTCTCTCTTTTCATTCAATTAGCCTTTCTTGCCTGCATTTTTCTACTCATGTGTAACATCCTTTTCCCAGGAAGAGCTTAAAAATGAGATTTAGTTACTTAAAGAGACAGAATCTGCCAGGGCAAGAGCAACCAACAGCTTAATACATAAAAGCAGGGTAAGAGAGCTCACGCCTACAGTGCGGAGACCGAATCGCCAGCCGCAAAACACATCCTGTGTTGCTTGCCCACGATACTGCCTTCCTGATGCACCTCTTGCAGGCATTGTTCAGTTAGGACAGGTCTGGAACCAAACACCCCACCTCCAGCTTCCCAATGTTAAAACAATTGCAGAGTATTTGGGGGTTGAAATCCAGTATGTACCAAAACACTTCTGTTGGTTCAGGCTGTACGGGGATCACCACCATACATCCCCACTTCACTTTACATATACGGCTAATGCATGAACAAACACAGCACAGTCAAATTACAGCAATAACATTTATGGGTGGATTATGTTCCAACTTCCTCGCTTATTATTAAAAGCAAGTAAACTGCAAAGCACATGGAAGAGGTAGGGTGCAAATGCGGGTGAATTTCCACTCAGAACCAAATGTTGTTTTTTCACTTTCAAAGCTGCGATGAGTTTGTTAGCAGACGCAGCACAGCTTTAAAGCTTACTCATTCAAAAATGTGTGTTTGGGTTCTCTTTTTCCTCCTTACTCCATTTACGTTTGCCTTTCAAAGAAGAGCAGATGCACACCATTTGGATTTGGGTGGCTCCTACTTGCTCTGAACTTTCTTCTGAAAAGAGCAAACCATGAGCCATGCGTCTGCTCCACAACTCAGAGGCAGTTTCAAACTTTGTTTCTGGCTTTATGAAGTTCTCTTGTGAGTCGTATTATAGATCTAAATGACCTTATTGTAGGTGGCAAGTTTAAATGTGCCATATTAATAACTTGTTATCCAAGACAAATTAAGTCCTTATGTGTCAAAAGCACTCTGCTCTGGATTACCTACAAGACAAGTATTTATTGAATAAACGTTGGATCCAATTTCATTTTAATGTGACTGACTGTATGCTTCAGCCCCTTAGAATGAGATAAAAACACTCAAAACCTATAACCGTGTTGCAACATTACACCTAACTTGTCTATTTCTATTATTGTCTTTTTAATGTGGGATATCAAAAGTGTTTGGCGTTTTTAAGGATGATGATGATTATGATGATATTATTATTATTATTATTATTATTTTTATTATTATTATTATTGAGAGAGAGAGAAAAAAAGACTGGCATTCAGCCTAAAGAGAAATCATTGAAACAAATTAATCCTATGCCATTTAAATTGACATGGTAATCCATCATCAGCAAAGGGAAACTCTGAAAGCAATCTAGAATCTGCAGTGTTCTTTCACTGGCCCTCAGGCACAAAGACAGATAGTAAAAGAGGAAGAGGGGGGGAAAAAAAATCATAAAAGTTAGCAGCACCTTAGCAAAGGGAAGGGCTAGAGAAAGCAGCTTTCACTTTTTCCTACTTTCAACCATCCAGTTCAGAACGCAACGCTGATTAACCTTCAGCCGTTGCCTACTAATGTTTACTTCTGTATGTCAAATCATCTTCGGCTGCTGAGATAGGAGTAATTTCAAATAGTGCAGAGCCCCCATCCTATATAAACTCTACCACTGAAAACTCTGCCAAACATCAACTTGGGCATTTCTGCTTACAGAGGGCCTTTTATTAGCCTAAACTTGATCATTCCAAATGGACGATAAATTCTATTTCACAGCCCTGGACAAAAGAGCTGTACTATCCTTGGGAGTTTAATAGCCAGGATTTTCATAGAGCTAGCATGAAAAACTGAGAGGTTTTATTTGGGTTTGAGTTTGGGGTTGGTTTTTTTTTTGTCTATCCCCTGCTTTCTCAGCAGGGCTGTCCACTATAATGTATGTTTCCCAAGGGTTTTTTCAATCTAGTTTTAAATATCTAAAGTGATGAGACTTTGTGCACCTTTAAAATTTTATTATGCTTACGGTCAGAAGAAAACATAAACCTCTTGGGCCTTGAAAGCCCATTGCAATACAGCCATTATCCCTATAATGTCAACAGAGCTACAAAATTCTCTAGAAATAAACCTTTTAAGAACAGCTTTCCCTGCCTCGTGTTTTCGTTTAAGGTCAGTGGTGCATCACTTTTTGGAAAATGTTTCCCCTCTCTGGCCAGATTTAGCAATCTGAAATAGAATGTATATTACTAAATGAATAAGTTTAATTTTAGACGCTGAAAAAATAAATAGAAGAAGAGAGCTAGGGCAGGAATAATACCTTTCAGTTAGAAACAGACATAGTAGAAAGAAAAAGTCAGAACTTTAGTGCCAGGGGCAAAGGGGTGAAAGGCTGGCTAATACGAACCATATCCAACATCTGCCCTATTTTAATTTAGCAGGGATAAAGTTTCTTCTTTTTTATTATTAAGAAAACTTTATGTGGCAGAGAAACCCATGAGCTATGTTATCAAAACTGTTTTATTGTCACACTGAAACTTAGAACTATTAAGAATTGGTGGAGCAAAGAGATAAAAACTCCCCTTCTCTCTCCTTTTATACTCTGTGACAAGCCTGGGCTCGGGTCCTGCTGTCTGGGATGTCCTTTTCACGTCTTTATGAAGTACTGCACTTGGGGCTGTAACATAAAGGGGAGGTTAATTGTTCAGGATGGGTCCAAATGATTGATTCTCCAGGTAAAAAAAAAAAAAAAAAAAATCCGAAGATTTAAAACAAAATACTGCTGCAAAGACGTTCGCGGTGGTCGCCCTCAGAGATGAGCGATGGTGGTGGTGTACAACAAGTGTAAAGAAGGGCTGGACTGGGGAGCTAGCTGTATGAGAAACAGCCCAAATTGCCAGGCTGGGACATGATCTCACTCCGTCTAAAGTTTTCCACCTAGATAGTGCAAATTCTACTATAAAATAACAAAGTATACTAAAACACATGTGAGTAGCTGTAGGAGAAAAAGAGCAAATTGGTTTCTGACAAAAGAAGGATGAATACCTTTGGATAATCTAAAGTTGGAATTTGATTGAAAGCATAACATTCCTTTAAGCATCAATATGCTTAGGATCCAAAATATGGTTATTTTATTACCAGTTAATACTTAGATCAAAGCAAAACACTGTAGCTGGAAGGGACATTCTCTCTGGAAATAAAGTTCCATGTAATTATTTCCTATTAAAAACTAAAACTGGTCTTAGATTCAAAAATGTGTGCTTCCTTACATGTGATATAATGCAAGCTTGTCAGGAGAGAACAGACGTGCCATTTTTCACTGTTTGCTGGCATCCCTTTGCTTTAAAGTTTTCAGTTTAGCTTTAACCTTTGAATGTGAAAAATTCTCATCCAATTTACCTCAGTGAAACACAGGGGATTATTCTGGATAATATTGACTAATTTCTTACAAACAGAAATTAGAATTTGATATAAACCAGCACCATTTTAAATAAGGTCTCCAAACATAAGGAGGTAAAATATAAAGAAAATGATACAGCGATTGATCAGCAGTTGAAACTTAAACATTAAATTGTAAACAAGTGTTTTACTCTTGGGTAAAACAGCTCATCTTAATTCAATTCGGGACATGGAGTTTAAAATATGCACTCAAAATATTTCCAAGAAAGCTGCAACCTTTCAGAGGAGAGAGATAAGAATGCATTTTAATTATGAGGTTATAAATACGAGATCTACTTTTTTTTTTTTTTTTTACCATCTCCTAACGTGGTACGTAACATTGTTCAGATGCAGTTATATATCTATCTGACTGTCTCTATTCCTGTCCAGGGTTTTCTTTTTAATTTTTTTTTTTTTCATTTTTTTTTCCTGATAGTTCAGTCTCTATTTATGTCATCTCTGATGCAGGCCCTGGAAAAAAATAATATATCTTTCTGTACTTATAAACTACCACAGAATAAATAGGGAATGGTTCCTTTTTAAAACTGATGGGCTAGTATTATAAGTAGCAATATGAAATATTTAGACACATTATTTCAAGCTTTCCAGCTGCTTCTGATTCTGCTAATTGTTTTTGATCTGTCACTCAGAAATTAAAAAAAAAACTTTAAGGAGTTCATTAGGACTGCAGAAAGGAAGAAGAGTCAGATATAAGGCAGCAATTATAACTTGGTTTTAAGATTTTTTTTATTTTTTGCTGACTCCTCAGCTATATTGTTTAGTAGAAGGATGGCTACAATATAATTCTATATTAAAACCTTGTTAAATAAAGAAGGAGCTGAGACATTCAGCTGGGATATTGTTTGCTAGCTCAATTAGTATCCAAAGAATTTGAAAGTACAATAAATGTATCTGAAGACCATATCTAAACATACTTACCAAAAAGTACCCACCTCTCTCAGCAGTTCACATATTTCTGCCTTCTGACTGGGAGGGGAAAAAAAAAGAGAAAAGAAAAAAAAAAAAAGGCAGTTTGGATGTATAGGTTAAGACTGGCGTATGGCAAGGTTTGTGTGAAATACAAAGAAACCTGTATTTCACTCAACAATTTCATTGCTTAAACATATAGTTTAGAAGCATCTTTTCCTTAAACATGTGGTTCAATAGCATTTTCTTCAAAGGAACAATTCAATGTGTTAAAAGATTTAAGAACAAAGAATGTGCTGCAAAATGCAGATTCTTACAGTGTTATACTGTGTATGCAATTATGTATGTAGGCAGATAGATATAATTTGAGAGTTATTAACTTTCAACATCAATGATGTACCCTGAATCAATACAATGTAACTACCTATTAAAATATAAACCAGGTGTGTTACCAGGCAAATACAGTCTGAGAAGCTTTTCTAGATTTTTTTTTTTTCTTTAAAGGTTACAGCTCTACTATGGAAAAGAAGCTCAAGAGATTGCTGCTGGTCCTAAAGATGGAGATTGCTTTGCTTTTTTTTTTTTTTTTCAATATTTGACATTTCTAGAATATTTCATTTCCTCTACGTTTGAAAAAGACAAAAATTTTAAAATCCCACTCTGAAATGGTGTAAAGGGAATAAATTTTTCTCACAAACATCCATACATTTATGCACTTCCCCGTGCATGGGAACAAGAAAAGTTCCATTTCCATTTTTCCTTTGGCTCAAGAGAGGGGAAGGGAGGGAGCAGAAATCATTTTAAGCCTTGCCCCCCCGCCCCCGTCGGATCGACCCCTCTTGCAAATCCCTTTCTTCTGCCCTCCCTCCCCCAAACACACAGCCTGCCGCAGTTAACCTTGGAGCCGCGCTGGGGAGGGAAGGGTTAATGAAACCAAGCTCTTTACGACCTCCAGGGTCAGACTCTTCCTATCTGCAATCTAAGGAATTAGGTAAGGAGGTTATAAGATTATAGTGAAAGGAGTTATAGGCCCTCGTAGCCTCACACCTGAACATATTGGGCTAATCCACTGGGATTCTTAAAAATCGCTTCAGCTATGGAAAACTGTTAATTAGGCTGAGTCTATCCCGAGGTTTCCTGTTGCATTAGTGATCCAGCCGAGCTGCCTGCGCTCTATAGGCTCACATGAAATGCGCTTAATATGCCTATATATATATATAATTCTTTTTTTTTCCCCCCTTCTCCACAACTAAAGCCAGCATCAGCCACCGATTTCGGGAGAAAGCAGAGTTTGGGTGAAACTCAGCCCGAGAGATGAACAAAAGTCATCTCCCCCCGCCTCGTCCCTGAGCCCTGAGTGCCCGGCAGGCTATTTGCAGCTGTTTCTAACTTCAGTGTTTGTTTACAGTAGCAAAATTAGCACTTGGAGGAGAAGTGAAAAGCTGTTTTCACATCAGTTTTACTCCTCGGTTCCTAGCTTTAGATGTCTTCCCTCCCTCCCTCCCAGCAATCAGCATCATTTAAAGTGCGGCTCAAACTTTCTCCCGCTCCTTTGACTTAGTTCTCTGCAGTCGCACCCTATTTTCTGTTAAAGAAAAACACAGGGAGAAGGTAGCGTTTGAACACGGCCCAAACGTCAGTGATTCGAGGCAATAATAAAAAAAAAATATAGATAGACAGATATAAAATCCCAAGCATCCCTAAAGAGCGTATTTTAAGGTCGCTTGGCAGAGCCCTGTCCTGCTCCCAGCTTTCTGCCCTTTGGCACTTAGACACTCGCTCGTCTCCAGCAAAGTTTTCTTTAATCCGCCGAGGCACCCCAGGGTTGTACCTGAGCCACGGCTGAATTGCTCCCTACGACCGCTAAAATCCTGCAGCAGCAACTCCCCAACTTCAATACTTAAAGCACGGGCTGGTTTTAGCCATTTTGTCATTTGAAGAAATGCTGATTTTTTTTTTTTTTTGTCATTTGTGGTCACCCTCGAATGGCAGTAATCTGTAGATTACATATTACGAGCCTTGTCATTACGTGGATAAAATGAGGTGGTTAAACGCTAAAATCCATTTTACTCACCACATTTGCTCGGGGGGGGGGGGGGGAAAAAACTTGTAGGAGAAGGATTTAAACACCTCGCATCTGAGCTGGCTGTGCCCTCGCTTCTGCTGCTGCAGAGCTCCCTGCCTGGTGGGCACCCGGGGCTGGAGACCCCTCAACTTCACCTCGAAGGCAGGCGCCCGTTTCCTCCAGCCCTCGCCTTCCCCTCGCTCCCGGGTCTTTTGTCCCCATTTTCGTGGTGTCTCAGCATTGCTTCACAGGGGCGACTTTTCTCTGCCTCTCCTGGGTTTGCTCTGTAGCATTTCTAGACTCCTACTCGCCTCCTCTCCCCCCCGTTTGCCTCTTTCATGTGTGTCCCTGATCCCTCTCCAGCTGATGCGATTCTTTAGAAATGTGGGTCTTATCCCGTCCCTACCTTTGCCGGGTCTGATTAGATATTATTTTTTCATTGGCTCTGCTACAATGGGTTCCTCCCTTTAATCTCTCGATATATTTTCCCCCTCCCGGTATAACCAAATCCATGAAATTCACAGCCTCTCTCTTTGACACGACTGGCTCGTCTAATCACTCCGTATCGATTTCCCTAACTCTTTTCATCCAGCTGAAGACACATCTTAAAACACTCCAAGCCAGAGTGTGCTCTTTGCTTTATACACACTAATAAAATGATTTACCCTTCTCTCTCTGCTCTCCTCACAGGAGAAAATCGTTCAAGTCCCGGCTATTTGTGTGTGATCAGTAAATATTTAGTGTGGCGACATCTTCAGCTCCTCTCCTGATCAATACGCAACCCAACAGGAGGTGGACTATTGTCCGGGTAGTGACTTGCTGAGATCTCCTTTAGATGAATTCTTTGCCCCCCATACAGTCTGTTATGATTTATCCTCGAAGGGAACCAGGAGAGAGAAATTGAGGCTTTAAAAACGTCTGTTTCTAACCTGTTTACCGTGACATTAAAGCATCTAAGCAAGGAATGGCTTATTCTTCCCCCTCTCCCACCTTCCTTTGATGGGCTAACACATCCAAAGTGCTGCTGGAAAACGAGTATCAAACCGGGCGGCCGTCGCACGGTTGCTTCGCATCCCTGTACCCCTCTGCCCCTCTTCCCCGGCCCCTCCAGCAAAACCCCGTCCTGTCTCTGCAGTGCAATGTCACGATAAAGGGGCGATTCCCCGGTCCCACCCTGCAGCATCTCCGGGCAGCGGACTCGCTCCCACAGCTCTGCCTCAGCGGGTGGGTATCGAAGTGCCCAGGGATGGAGTGTGCCCCAGCAACTTCCAGCCCACCTCCCTCCTCCTCCTCCTCCTCCTCATCGCATCCCGCAGCTCTGCCTGCCCCAGGATCAGGCTGAGGCAGGGCTGGGGGCTGATTGCTTTTTTGTTTGTTTGTCTGTTTAGGGGGCGGGGGGGGGGGGGGTGGAACGACGTGGAAAACCTGAAGTGAAGATAAAAAAAAAAAAAAGGGAAATGGAGAAGAGCCTTAAAGCCCGTGTGGTTAACCATACACGAGAGCTTTCCCAGGGTGATAAAATGGACAGAAAGAGAAGTTCGTGAGTGTATGTTTTATCCTGATCTGTTATTTCACTCCTGGGAAAGCCTATGCCTCGAATAGGAAATACTTCCACTTGTAATTACCCCAGGACTGTGTGCTGTGTGCCCGCTGATCTCCGGTTAGGTGTCTGTGCAGCACACCCAGGCGAGACAGCTACGCCTTGTGTGCGTGTGTCTGTCTTTGATGCAGGGCTGGGTGCCTATACACAATAGATACACAATTATATCTGTAATGTGTGTGTGTGTGTGTGTGTGTGTGTGCTTACTCACATCATGTCCTGTAGCCTACAGAAGTGCCCAGCTATTTATATTATTTCCGTGCGTGTGCATTTGCACATAAGCTATAGGTCGAAGGCACTTCTCTCTGTAAATGTACATTGCATGCATACGTGCTCCATAAAGATATGGCTGTGTGTTACAGATGTGCGACTGTTATTCAAATCTCAAACCAGCTACATCCACCTGTTAACTTTGTTTAGAAACCACTTTCACTAATGGCTTTTCGCTAACTTATTCAGTCCGTTACTTGAGTATAGGAGGCAATGGAGGGGAAAAAATCCATATGAAACCCTGCTTACAGCCTCTCTTCGAGAGGACACTTTACACACCTTGCCTAGACAGGGCTCCTATAGAGCGCTTATCTCTCGAATATATCTTTATACTAATGCATACTTAATTGGTCTGTCTTGACTGTCCATATAAAACAATTTAATTAGGGTGCTTTCTGCTTTGGAAAGAAAGAAAAAAAATCTGCCCAGCATTTATTGTATTTAGCACCAATACAGGCAGAAAATGTTGCACAAGTTTTTGGTTGAAAGAGCACCTATGTGTCCATTGAAGGGCGTTGATCCGAAAAGACAGAGAGGACAAGTAAAATCGATTTGAAGCGACCCTCTCTGTCCCTTTCACACCATTCAGACACTCCATTCCTTCTAAGACAAAGACCCAGCGCCTTGGGAATGCTGGCAAGGGGGGAAAAAAGGAGGAAAGAAAAAAAAAGGGGGAAAAAAAAAAGGCTTCAATCCCCCCAAGCAAAAGGGAGAGCTCTGAAATTCCTTCATATTGCTGTTATTTACCCCCCCAAGATATGTTCAACTCCAGGATTTTCTTCAATTCAGCGTCTAACACTGCTACTGCGAGGAATGTCCCTGGAAGGGGAGGAGGTAATTATGGCTATTAGTGCTGCGAGCCCAGCCTCAACCTTGGTCACTCGCAGGCTTTTAGGGTTAAAATAGCCCTCACCTCTGACCCCTGCGGAGCAAAGTTGTAGCTATCGCCACAAGTTGGGCCAAAGTTTTCAAATCCAGGGCTGGGCAACACCGAAGGGGGGAAACTTCTCCCTGGAATTATTTTTGGTTGGGATCTTAATCATCTTTAGTCTATTTAATTGCCTTTCCCTCCTCCTTTTACCAGACAATCCCTTTCGGAGTGGTGGAGGGGGATCTCGAAATGCCCTGCTCCCAGTACCTTTCCCACTGCTCTTTCCATTTAGGTTTAATTTGGCAGATTGTTTTCAAGCATGAAAATGGTTATCATCAAACTGAATTACTAGGTCATCCTTTCATCCACGGATCTCAGGAATAAAGGGGGGGGGGGGGGGTCCCCCTTTAGGCTTTCCCCACCACGACCTGTTCAGCTTTACAGAAAAGGAGCGTTTGGAAAAGGAGAGAAAGGACGAAAAGCTTGAATGTGTCTCCTGGGCTTTCTGCGCACCTTCACGATCCTCCTCGGCAAGGGGGGGAATTTGGAGCTGGGGGGGGGCAAAGTGAGGAGGGGAGGGAGCCCACAGATGCAAGTATCCCTCTGGCAATAATAAAAATTCATTCAAGTGGGCTATGTCTCCATCTTCCATGTACTGATTAGACTTAACAAGAGTGGAAACTTGTGTAGACCATATTTATGGTATTAACGAGCAGTTAAAAGATTTATCCTTCTTCTGATCAATATTGTTCGTGCCCGCCCCCTCCCCCCCCCGGCGCCCCGGCCCTCCCCGAAGGCTGCAATGACAATCGCCTTCATACTTTTTCATCACCGATCGAGGTGGCAAAACCCTTTTGTAATTTTCATTAGCCCAGTAAACATGCAATTAACATGCAGCACTGTGGTTAACTTAATTCCTGTTTTAAGGCAAGGACAAGCAAGAAATGGAAGAGCGTTTGTTCCATTTGTCAAGTATGACACACTTCTTACCCTAACAGTTTCTTAAAATAAAAGCTCGGCTCCCCACCACCACGACCACCACCCCTCTTTCCAGAAACCCCCCACACTGATACACACACACACAAAAAGGAGCAGGAATCCATTAGTTGGAGAGTATTCTCCTGCCAAAGGCGGTATAATGTATTCCAAATTTTTCCCAAGCCCTCACTGTACTGGGGTCCCGTCCCCCCCCCGCCCCGGGAAGGGGGCTGACGAGCTGATATTTCTCGTGGGTGAAAGATTCAGCCTCCTCCTAACCGTATTCTTTTTTTCTTTTTTTTTAATAAAATAAAACTAAACGTGCTTCCCATGTCTAAAAGTTGCCATGTTTGTGAAGGGGGTGGGGAAAAATGTCTCCAAGGGTTTCAATTAGCAACAAATGATTATTGCAACGGATTTTTGGTAATGAAAAAATGTGGAGTACCTCTTTCGAGCTGGGATCTCAGGGGCAGTGAAAGAGAGAGAGAGGAGGAGAGGGAGAGAAGGAGAGAGAGAGAAAGAGATTGCTGATTAGCTCGGATTCTTTCCCAACTTGCTTTAGCGTGTGCTTGCGTTCCCTGCCGACCCTACACAGGACACTATATATTTTTTCCCCTTCGGTGCATGTGTTGATAGTTCAGCCTGTAGTTGTTTGCGGTTGGCTTTTTTTTTTCTTTTTCTTTTTTTTTTTTTTCCTGCCGGGGGGGGGGGACGTGGGGAGGGGGGGGGGCTGAAATCGGTCGCATCCATCCTACCCCCACAGTCATTAAGTTAGGAGATTTCCCTCTCTTATTTTTTTTTTCCTCCCCAATTGGAAGGGTGGGTTGTGAATATTTTTTTTTTTTTTTTTTTTTTTTTTAAGTCTCGCCTTTCCAGCTCCAAACAAGGTGTAGGGAGACGCTCTTCCTTCTAAGGAATGAAATGAGAGACAAGGATCACTCAAAGACATCTCCTACCTTGGGCTTGGGGATTTTTTCTTAAAGGCGAGGCGCACATTCCTAAGCAGCTATGTACAAAGCCCCCCCTGAAATCTTGTCTGTGTAAAGTTAGAGTGTGTTCAGGATTTTTTTTTTTCCTCTCTCCCAAGGCTGATCGCTAATAATACATCGAAAGCACTTCCCTTTAGGTTGTGGGAAATCTATTCCCTTCACCTTGCCTCCTTTTTTTTCCCCCTGAAGGCTGTAACTTCCCTTTTTTTTTTTTGCCTCTTTTTTTTTTTTTTATCAGTTTGCACAATCGCTTAGATAAACACCAAGAAGGAGACTTCTCTTTAATTACCCAACGCACATCTTTCTGGGGGGCAAACAGCGGTCTGATTATTTTTTTTTGTTTGTTTGTTTCACCTGCCAAACTAAAGGAGAGGTAGAAAAAGGAAGATGCAAGCGATTTGGGACCTTGAACAAGGCAAATATGGTTTTGGTATGTTTACTTATAGTTTTTTTCCTTCTTCTTTGACACTTTTTTCGGGCAATGTGTTGTGATTCTTGTGTTTCTCTTTTAAGGAAAACAAAAAATCCAAAAAAGCAAATGTTAGCTAACGTACGTCTTAAACGATCGTTTCTAAGGTTACGTGGGTTGCTCTAAGGAGGGGAAGAGGGGAGGGGGGGAGACCCAAGTATGTGTAATTGCAGCACCATCAGTTAGCACGTCCTTTAGCTAAATAAAGCAAGCAGCAAACAAACAAACAAGCGACCAAACCCAACGACCGGAATCGGCTTCCAGGTCCGAGGCAAAGGCAAAGCGCCTCAAAGTCATTTCCAAAGCAGCGTCCAGGAGGCAGAGCCCGGGCGCTGCCTCCCCTGCCTGGGTCTCAGGCTGCTGGGGGGGGAGCGGCAGGCTGACCTGCTCGGGAGGGTGGGGAGGGGAGGACAAGTCTCTTAACTTAAGTGATAGGTATTAAACTGCACGGAATTGTGTCGCCGTGTGCAGCTGGCAGCGTTTATTTAGGGGTGGGGGGGAAGGAAAAAAAAAAAAAAAAGAGGTCGGTGGTGAAGGTATAGCGCCGAGATCCCCTCTCCCCCTCCGGTCCCTTCTCTGGCTAAGCAAGTACAATGGAAAGAAGCTGGAATATACTCACCATCCGAAGGTGTGGTTGGCAGTTCGGCTGAGGCTTTAAGGCAATTATTTATCCTCTTTTTTTTTTTTTTTAAAGTATTATTGCAAAGGACGTAGATCTGACTTTAAGCAGCAAAAGTGTTTTGCTCTGACAACAGCATGCGAGGCACGGTTCCTCGTTTAAAAAAAAAAAAAATCACAAAACAGGATCCCCCCCCCCCATTCCCTTACCACCACTATCCCTTAAAAATACCTATTCGGTACAGCGCTCGCAGAAACCCTGATGCAGAAATCTTATAGTCCGGTCTAGGAGTGCCCAAGCCAATTAACTTTAAATCCTTAGGAATTAATCAGATTAAAATGTACAGAAGTTTCATTCTCGTATGCATACGTGAGCCAAAAGTCGTTTCCCTTTAAGAGATCCTTTTCTTTTAAAGTTGAATTTTAGGCAGATAAGAGACTTACACTAGGGGGCAGCCAGATACTGTACTTGCTCCAATCTTCAGCAATTTTTTTTCCTCTCTCACAGCATATGCTCTGATTTAGCACTGTAAATTTTTCAGAGGACCCAACTCTGACAGCCCCTGGTGATTTTCAAAGTACCACAAGCCAGTGGTTAAAAATTGCATTGACTTGGAAGTTCAGAGGCACACAATAGGAGCCACTTTCCCTATTCATGGAACTTCAGTGTGGTGGAAGAGAAAAACACACACATACTACATTGAGGGAGAAGAGGAATTCATTGAATTCTGTTAGACGTAACTGCTTTCCACTGAGTTCAGAGCGAAACTCAGTATTTGTTCGATGCTGTATTCATATTGCGATTTAATCTAGAAAGAATTAGAGGACTGTTAGGCAGCTTTCTGCCAGGAAAGCAGCTTCCCCCTCCTTCCTCCTCTTTTTTAAAACCTAAAGATTTACACCGGCTCTATCCCCTACTCTATTTTAGCAAAATAAATCCTTCCACTCCCTCTCATTAAAATAAATTTACATCTGCAGTAAAATGGCAGGAGGGATGCGTTTGTTTATTTGGAAAACCAATGCGGTCTTAGTTTTAAAACAGAGCATTTCCATTGTCATTAGGCTCGGAGAAGGACAGTTGAGAATCTCCCCCTTCTTTGTGAGGCGCTCAGGTTTCGAGTATTATTTAGCGAAATTAGATGCAGTTCATTTTTACATTCATCTGTTCTGCCTCAACCCACTCGCAGGGGTGTTTTCAAATAAACAGCAAAGCATCTAATGGTGCTAATAGATAGTTATATTGCTGCATCCCTCGAAGAGCAAATAGTTAATCTGGGGCATTCTTCATTAATGCTTGAGCAATCAGCGTATACGGCGGCTTTTAAGCGTATATCAATGGCTTTTCATTTTTACGATCATACGTTCAAACTATTAATATCGTACGTCCTGTTAAAACCGCTTTCTCTTCTGATTTCTGCATTTGTTAAGACGGCATTAATGTTTTTTCATGTGGTGAATTAATCCTGTTTACTTTGTCAGATTTGAGACAGGAAAGGTTGGTGTTGGGTTGGGTTTTTGTTTGGGGGTTTTTTTTGGTTGGGTTTTTTGTTTGTTTTTTTTTTTTCCTCAGGAAATTCAGCATCAGCAACAATCTGTGACTATTCTGCATTTTGAACCCCCACCTTCTCCCACCCTCCCCAAAAGGTGACCTCCTCGCCTCTGGGTTATTTGGAAATCATAAGGCAGTTCCCCACATTTTAACGGGGAAAGACTCCTTTCCCCTCTTCTGCCTTTCCAGTCCCTCCTGGTCCCTGTTTCAGGGAAAGGTTATTTTTGCTCCGTCAGGATCAATGGGAGTGCCGCAGCCTTGCCTTTGAAATTGAGCCGCAGTACATCTTCGTTCGTGGGGTCTTAACACACCAGGTTTCGAAGCAGGACATTGTCAAGTCTAGGTGCTTTTTACAACTTTCCAGTCATCTCAGCACCTGCGGCTTTAGCCACATATATTATTCCTGCGGCAGAAGGGGGTGTGCATGTGGCAACATGAAAAAGTGTGTGTGAGGAGGTGAGGGGCAATTAATCCTTTACAGAGTTGTGCACAGGTCTGCGTCCCCATGTCCGTACTCGGTGGCCAGCTCGAATGTGAGCGTACATACACTGTGCGTGTGTTCGCAGAGGAGGAATTGCCTGGCCGGGCATTCATCTGTCTATTTTAACGTGTTTTCTTTTTTTATCTCTCCGTCCCTTCGCCTGTCCGAGTGTCTTTGGCCATTTTCACCAGGAGATGAACTCAAAAGTCCCCGTTCCGCTGCCCGGTAGCTATATTCAGCGGGAAATAAATAAACAACTGCGTACTTAGATCGGTTACCTCTTTAGTGGTGCTCCCACTATAGCACAGAGGTTGTGTTACCGTGTCAGGGTACGTGGGATCCGAAGGGGAAAAAAAAAAAAAGAAAAAAACCCAAACCCCAATCCCCCCCACAAAACCCCAAAATAAAGTTAAAGGGGTCGGGACGAGCTGCGTTACGGCGATGCCGCGGAGGTTGCGAGGGAAAAGACGCGGGTGTCACGTTCTGCCGAGCGGCGTTGCGGGGTTTTCTTTCCTCCGTCGCGCTAAGGGGAAGGGGCAGACGGTGTCTGGCGTGAAACCGCCGTCCTCTCGGCCGGCCCGCCGGCTCACCGGGGCGCCGGGGGACGCGGCGCCCGCGCGGGGAGGAGCGCTCGGGCGGAGCGGCGATGCCCCGTTACCCCGCCGGGG
>NW_010972775.1:18472665-18483354 GCF_000737465.1 Haliaeetus leucocephalus
GGCGGGAGCGGCGAAGCGGCTGAGCGGGGCAGAGCGGAGCGCAGCGCGGCGGGGACGGAGAGGAGGAACAAATAAAGAATCATAATCATAATAATTAATAATAATAACAATAATAATAATAATAAAAAGGCGAGGAGAGGAGGAGGAGGAGGAGGAGGAAAAAAAACAAACAGCCAGCCCCCCCACCCCCGAGCCCAAAAGAGGGAGAGAGAGAGAGAAAGAGAGCAGCGCCCGGGCGGAGCGGCGGAGAGGAAGAATTAAAGCGAGCGAAGGAGGGAGGAGAGACAGAGCAGAGAGAGAGAGAGGAGGAAAGAGGAGGAAAAAAAAAAAAAAAAAAAAACCCACAAAAACAAAGCGATCGCAGTTGATGTTGCTGCTGCAAGCTGGACTTCCAAAAACTACGGCGAGACCGTCCGCTCTCCGCGCCGAGAAAAGTCTCCTCAGCTGTGCGTGTTTTTTTCCGCTGTGTGTGTAATCTTTAACCTTTTATTCATTCTTATTTTGATGGCTTTCCTGAATGGCTGACTGCGAGCTTCCCTGGACCTGGCCCCCAGACACCCGCCTCTCCTCCTTCAACTACTCTGCTGCAGATCAGCTCTAAGAGAGAGAGAGGGAGATCTTTGAAGAGATTTTTTTTTTTTTCTCCTCTCTCTCTCTCTCTCTCCCTCTCTCCCCCACCCCCACCACCCCTTTACTTTGCTCTCCTGGAGCCCAGACAATCGACTCGCAACTCGCCCCCCCGCACACACACCTCCATCGCCCCGTGCTTCTGCACCTTCGCCGGTACCGGGAGATCCCCCCCACCCCGACCCTCCTGAAAAAAAAAAAAGGAAAAAAAACCCAAACCAAACCAAAACAAGGCAAAACAACAAAAGAGAGAGGGGGAAAGAGAGAGACAGGGGAGGAGGAGGAAAAAAAAAAAAAAGACTGCTGCAAAGCTGATCTGAAAAGCAAAGCAAACAAACTTTGAAAATAAAGGGGGAACAGGAAGTTTGGCAACGGTGTCCAATAGATATGGCAATGGTAGTCGGTGCGTGGCGAGACCCCCAGGACGATGTGCCCGGAGCTCAGGGAACGCAGCCTTCGCAAGCCCCGCCGGTGCAGGGACCTCCGGCCGGGGCCCCGCACACCCCACAGACCCCGGGGCCCGGGGGCCCTCCCAGTACGCCAGCCCAGACCAACCCGCCAAGCCAGCAGAACCAAGGAGACAAACAGCAGCAGCAGCAGCACATTGAATGTGTGGTTTGTGGGGACAAGTCTAGTGGCAAACATTATGGCCAGTTTACCTGCGAGGGTTGCAAGAGTTTCTTCAAGCGGAGTGTAAGGAGGAATCTCAGCTACACTTGTCGTGCCAACAGGAACTGTCCCATTGACCAGCACCACCGCAATCAGTGTCAGTACTGCCGCCTCAAAAAATGCCTCAAAGTTGGCATGAGACGGGAAGGTATTGGGATTTCATTTGTTTTGCAATTTTTTTTCACTCGCTGCGTTTGGGGGTTTGTTTTGGTTGTTGGTTTGGGGTTGTTTTTTTAATTCTTATTATTCCTAACCTCCCTCCCCAAACCCCAAACCCAGCCAGAACCTTTCCCCACCCCCACCCCCCGAATAAACAGACAGAAACTTTCTCGTAATGAAAGAAAGAGGTGTTGGAGGGGGTGGGCAGAGGAGGCAGGGGCTCTTGCATGCTCTCTCCTGCACTCGTAATTGATTTGTGTTTGTTTTGATTTTGCTGATGGAGGTTTATTGGAAGTGGATTTTTAGTTTCACGCTGCTTAGGAGCGAGATGATTATTCTGACGTGGGGTTACTTTTCCTTCATGCTTCCTCCTGCATGCTCAGCGTTAGCCCCCGTCCCCCGAGCAGCTCCGGGTGCGTGTGTCCGTGTGTGTCCCTGTGCCCGTGTGTGTACACACACACACGCAGCCTCACGAGATGCACGCGCGCGCACACACACACACACACACATACATATATATATATCTCTCTCCTCCAGCACCCTGCCTTAGATTGCAATTTTACACAGGCGGTTCAAATTACTATTACAATGGGACTCACCCTACCGAGGCTCTACAGCACTCCACTGTGGATTCCCAGCCGGATTTTTTTCCTCCTTTAAAAATATATATATATATATATACACACACGCATATCCGCGCGTGTGTGTACATACATATTTCCGTGTGCCTGCCTCTCCTGATTGTTATTATCGCACTTTTCTCTTCTTCCTCTTATTTTCTTGTTCCTCCGGGAGAGGCAGGAGGGGGGAGAAGGGACCGGGGCGGGGGGGGGGGGAGAAGGAGCAGCCCAGAAGTAAGTGTGGGGTGCTCGGGTCTCTGCAAGTCGAGTCTTTGTGATATAAAATTAGACGAGAAATGTGAGCCTGCAGTTTTCCAGTGCGTGCTCTGTGTCTGGACGCTGCTATGTAGGTTAAGGGTTAGGGGGCTTGGGACTTGCTGGGCTCCTCTCTTTGTGTTTCTGCAAGAGTAACTAACCTTGTAATACGTGCGATAACAAATATAAATCAAGCACATTTTTAGGCGTTCGCCCTGCTTGCTGTCTCTCTGCCTCTGAGCCCTTTTTCTCTCTCCTTTTTCTCTCGCTGTCACCGTGTAAATTTATTAACAAAATGAAAGGCCCACTTTCCATGGGCAGCTGAGGAAGGTGCCTTTGGATAATGCCCCCAGTCTCGCCGGGGGACCTGCCGGGGATGTTGTGGGGTGATCTCGCCTCCTTTGATATTTTTTATCGGGGGGGGGTGGGGGTGGAATATGTAATAACAGGAGCAACAATATATTCAGTGGGCGAGAAACGCGTGTGGGACCAGCGCCGGGGATTTTGAACTGAAGTGTTTCTTCCCTCTTCCCCCCCTCCCTCCCCATCCCGCTCCCCCAGCCTCAAATCCGTAAGCTGGTGTAGATGTAATGAAGAAAAATACCCGGGCACACAAAGACGCATCCCACATCTTTTGAAGGAGGGGTGGCGGTGGAGCCGGGGGGGGTGTGAAATAACTGAATTGTGGTGTGTTTGGGGAAGTGAGGATCTCGGGCTCCTTCAGGCAGTCCTGGCCGAGCGGCTGGCATTGCTCAGCTTTTATTGTTGCTTTTACTTGACCCGGGAACCGCGGAGCCTTAAAGCGGGGCGCGGGCTGAACTCTGGCTGGAAAAATGCATGTTCCCCCTTAAGCTGACTTGGTACGGTGTCACACAGGCACGCACAGGCACACAAAGCAGGCTGTATTTGAACCGATGGTCGCAATTCAGATATTAATAGCTGTAGTTTCTTCTTTATTTACTGCAGCGGTCCAGAGGGGCAGAATGCCACCCACACAGCCAACTCATGGTCAGTTCGCCTTGACAAACGGGGACCCTCTCAACTGCCATTCCTACCTATCCGGATATATCTCCCTTCTTCTGAGAGCAGAGCCCTACCCCACCTCCCGCTTTGGCAGTCAGTGCATGCAACCCAACAACATCATGGGCATCGAGAACATTTGTGAACTGGCAGCTAGGATGCTCTTCAGCGCGGTGGAGTGGGCCAGGAATATCCCCTTCTTCCCAGACCTCCAGATCACAGACCAGGTGGCCCTCCTGAGGCTGACCTGGAGCGAGTTGTTTGTCCTCAACGCTGCCCAGTGCTCCATGCCCCTCCACGTAGCTCCGCTCCTGGCAGCTGCTGGCCTCCACGCTTCGCCAATGTCTGCTGACCGAGTGGTCGCCTTTATGGACCACATACGAATCTTCCAAGAGCAAGTAGAAAAACTGAAAGCATTGCATGTCGACTCTGCAGAATATAGCTGTTTAAAGGCCATAGTCCTCTTCACCTCAGGTAGGCAGCATTTCTTTGCTCTTCCTTTTTCCTTCCCCCGGCCCCCCCTGAGAACTGTTTGCTCTCGCAAAGTGTTACTGCCTGCACCCCATCACTGCTCCCTGCCCCCGAGAACCAGTGCGGTCTCTTTCCTTTTAGGAACCGGTGCCCTGTGGTCTCCCCTTCAGGGCCTCGGATCTGAGCATCCCATCTTCGAGGGAGTGCGAAATTAAAAAAAAAAAAAAAAAAAAAAAAAAAAAAAACCAAACAAAAAAAAAGGCAACCAAAACACACCCCAACCCTAGTTGAATAATGCTGGGGACAGGGGAAGAGGGGGCTCGGGGAGAGGCACCCATTCGCCGTGAGAGACTGCGCTTTTCCCATTGAAAATAATATTTTATTTAACAGTATAGCTCTGGGTTGTTGCATTTAATGACACGCATCCGAACAGCAGCAAAATCTGTTTGATGTTGTTAAATACAAGTCGTCCTATCAGTGAAACCACTTTAAAAAGAAGATCATTTTATGGGCAGCCAGGAAGGGAAAAAAGCCCTGCAGGATTAAAAATTGAATTAAAAAAAAAAAGTTAAATGCGCAAAGCTGAGTTTAAAATATGTTCCCTGCCATCCCATAAAATAAAATAAATCAACTTTCCAAAGAGCTGTCTCTGATTTAAACAGAATGTGGCAGTGAGCAGTTCTGTGTCATTTAAGCTAAGGGGAAAAGTTTGCATTTGTACCCAGCAGGAACAGCATAGTCCAAAGCGAGTAGCGGGTGCGAAAAGATCATTACCATAAGTAGACAGGGATAGTATGAAAAAGTAAGAGGAGACTGAAGCTGCCGCTCCGCAGTGTAATTCCGGGGTGGCACAACCATGCCTCTCCCGAGGAAAAGACCTCGAGGTGTTTCTTAGATAATCAAAGAGAGAGGGGGGAAAATATGTGTCAACTTTTGCTGCCTAGAAATAGTGCATGAGTTATAAAGCAATAATTGAGTGCGTTGTGAAATCTAATTAGCTTGCACTAGAGTTTAACCTGGGTGAGTAATAATCCTGATATTAACTCTGGAGGCTAAATTCTTTCTTTCTTTTTTTTTTTTTTTTTTTTGGGGGAAAAAAAATCTGCTCGCTAATTTGTGCAATACGTTATCTCAGATTGCTAACTTTAAGGCTGCATCGGCAACCCAGTGTGCTGGAGCCCTAGAAGTTTTGGGATTAAGTTTAAAAATACCTATATTTCTCCTGTAACTCATTTGAAAGCTTGGGAAAGTGGCCACGCGATAAACATATGAATGGAAGCAGGACCTGTAAAATAATTACTCATCGGAGTTTTTTAAAGCCTGATATCAGGAAACAGGAAAAAAATGTAGTTTATGTGGGAAAAGAAGGGCTCACAATCCATTCCTTGTTGTGTTAAAGGGGGTCTGGGGAACGAAGTCATTTTCTGGACTTTGTCCAGGTTCTGGGTCGTGACCTAAACTTCCTTTTATATATTATTGCTTTACACATAAAAAACTTCTCTTTTTTTTTTCCTTCCCCCCCCCCCAAATTACTCGTGCTAAAGTCCTAAGGTGATCAATGAGCAGGGCGCATCTAGCCACAGGGAGACAGGGATCCTGAGTGGGAAGGGGTGTACGTGGGGTGCTTATTTTATTTTTCTATCCTTTTCTAGGATGCATTTTCCTTTCCCTCGCTCAAACGCTCAGCGAGGATCCCACACACGCTCACATCCCTCCCCAGCCCCTGGCCAGCTCACACCCACACCGAGGAGTTTATTTCCAATCCTGCCTTTTCTCCCAAACCTCTTTTTTTTTTTTTTTTTTTTTTAGCCTTCTGAGAAAACAATCGTCCGATCCTGTCGTAACTGTTTAATTTATTACTATTTTCAAAATGTGAGGCCTGGCGTGTAAATTGCCTCCCAACTAGATAAACGTTTCTTGTTATCTGATTCTGGGGAAGATAGCCGCATGCAAAAAAAAAAAAAAAAAAAAAAGGGGGGGGCATGCACCTTCTGCAGCACCCCAATAACACTCCCTGATGTAAAGCAGACGCACATAGATGCATATAATGTTTGCTGCAGCCTCTTTTAAGATGAAAAAAAAAAAATCTGGGTTCTAATGACTCGCAGAATATGCATGTGTTAGCCCTGTGCCTAGGAAAGCCACAGGGAGGTCAGGTCACAACCTGTGCTCTTTCAGCACAGACGTCTCTGATTTAAAGGGAACTTATTGTATTTTAGCGTATCAGGAAAAAAAAGAGAAAAAAATGTCCAGACCCTATCAGGGAGTTTTCTTCTTGTAAGGGCCTTTAGGTTTAAAAAGAAGAAGAAGAGGAAAAAAAAGAGGGGGGAGTGGAGGGGGGGGAAGAAAGAAAGAGAAAAGAAAAGAGGGGGGAAAAGAAACAGCTCAAATGAACAGAGAGATCACAGTTTGCATGGCTGCCTCTGAATAGGCTAAACTGACAAGATCAGTTTTAAAGGGCCACTTAAATCAGTTTCAAAGACTGAAGAAAAACGCGTTGTCTTCTTTGGGGGAGAATCTGTTGCTGGATCGGGGGCGCCATTATCTTTGGCTGGGCCAGTTTTTTATTATTATTATGATTTCTGTCACTATTATTAGTATTCCTTCGCATCACATGGTTGGGCTCTCCCCAATTATTTTCCGGGGGGGGGGGCGGGGGGGGGGAAATAGTGGCTCCCTTTCCCCCTTTTCGACTCAAGCCTTCCCCGCCCCCCCCAGCCTTTCCCCCTAAAAATGCAGATATACGAAATTACGCTTGGCCAGCACCTCCTTGTCACCCCCTCAGGTCTGTCATGCCATTAGAAATCTCGAATCTTGGAGATTCTCAGTCCTAAAGGAGACCCTCCAGAAGAGAGAGAAATACAAACACACACACATACACAGGGAGAGAGAGATTGTCCCTTTTGGTAAAACCTACTTAAACTCTGGGGGGCGAGGTGATGGCGCACTACCTACACTTAATTCTAGCAATAAAAAAGATCAAATTAAAAATTTTTAAAAAACCAGAAACCAAACTTTTTAATCTGATGATTGTTTTCTTTTTTTCTTTTCTTTCTTTTTCTTTTTTTTTTTTTTAATACACTTTCTTCTAGATGCCTGTGGTCTCTCTGATGTAGCCCATGTTGAAAGTTTACAGGAGAAGTCACAGTGTGCTTTGGAAGAGTATGTTAGGAGCCAGTATCCCAACCAGCCAACACGATTCGGGAAGCTATTACTACGTCTCCCCTCCCTTCGCACTGTCTCCTCTTCTGTCATAGAGCAATTGTTTTTCGTCCGTTTGGTAGGTAAAACCCCCATAGAAACCCTAATCAGGGATATGTTACTGTCTGGCAGCAGTTTTAACTGGCCTTATATGTCCATTCAATAAAATATTCGAGAGAGAAAAAAAAATTTAAAAAAATTAAAAATTGAGAAGGGAGATGAAAGAGAGTGAAAGGAAAGCAAATGACATTTGGGTTCTGGTTGTTTCTTAAATTTCCTTCTGCTAAGAAAGGATGTAAAAGGATGTTACAAGTTTGCTAAGAGAAGACAGGAAAAAATTAATGGACTGTGAATTTAAAAAGAGACTGTCAAATGAACTTTTACAGAATGCATTAAAAACTCCCGTGTCGTTCAGAAAAAAAAACTTGCTACTTATCATTTTTTGTAAAAAATAAAAAAAGAGAGAAAGAAAAAAGAAAGAAAGAAAAAAGAGAAAGAAGAAGAAAAGAAATGATGGTCGGCTTTTTCTTTTTTTCTTTTTTCTTCTTTTTTTTCTTTTTTTTGGGGTAAACTTTTTAAAAAATCTCGCTTAAAGTGCATTTAAAGGAAATTTGGAGAAAATTAGCAGAACGGAAGAAAGTAAGTCTTTTTTTTCCAAATTATTAATTGTCCTATGTGTCTATGTACCTATAGCTGTTCTTTTTTGTATTTTTCTGGTTTCAAACCAGTTTATTCTGTGGTTCTATAATAATTTTTGATATAACCTTGGCTTCTTTAAAAAAAAAAAAACTGTGTATCCTTAAAATATATGTTCTGAAAGAATTAAAACTGAGTCCACGAAAGTATCATAGGAAGAAAGGAAAAGAGAAAAAAAAACCCCCTCAACAACACAATGATGGAAGCGCACTTAAGGTGGTGACCCAAAATCTAGCTTGAAGCTGAGAGAGCTATAATTATATAGACCCGAATGAACCACACGTGTCATATAACTACCCCCAAATCTAGGTTTTTTTGATATTTCGGACAGAAAATGAACTGTGGGGATTTATTATAGGTAGAAGGAATTCGTGTCCAAGACACACTACGGTTTTGATTTAAAAAAACAAACAAACAAGCAAAGTGAACTTTTGTAATTTGAATTGGGTTCCACATAGTTCATCATGAATTGTTATTAAACTCCTCTATCTGTTTGTATATTTGCAAGCCCTTTGTATTATAATAATTGTTGATATTTTCCCTTTTTAAAAAATACCATTGAAATCAGCATGACAAAATAACACTGTTGGCACTTATAGATAACGTGATTGATTCAGTATCTTAGAGTTTACAGTTTTGTGTTTAAAAAAACTGAAGGTTTTTTTTTTAAGTGCAACATTTCTGTATACTGTAAAAGTTATAATAACTGAACTGTTTGGTCGAGTCTTTGTGTGTTATATTCCAAGGAAAATTGAAAGTATTCAGAAATTAAAATATTATTTGATATCTGAAACTTGTTTGGCTGTCATAAATGTCTTTCAGAAACCACATTACTTCTCTATAGTTTGCAGTCATTTAAGTCCATAGGCGATTGATTTGTTTACTTGTCACAGTAAGTTTGTAGCAGATGTATTGTAGTGTATTTACCTGTTTAATTCCGGGATGGGGGCGGAGGACTTAAGTTCGTGGTTTATCTCTGGTTTTAGGAAGTACTATGCTGAAATGGTAAACCATCAACCCCCATTCATCTAATCCTCCTGTTAATTAAAAATGGATTTTCTGGAAAAAAAAGGCCCTTATTTTTGTCACACTTAAGTGCCTGCGTAGGAAAGGTATTGTTGTGAAAAAGTATTAGAAATCTGGAGATCAGTATCTATTTTATGATCAGAATGGGGCGAAAAATCTTTTGTAAATGTCTGACATACGCGCACAAGATCATTCAAGCAAGGTAATAGCAGTACTGTAAATATAGGTCAGTTGTTTGCAATGAGTTTTCTTTAAGTATGTGTGATTTTTTATAATACTCCGTAGTTGCCATCTATCGTTGTCATTGAGAGGTCTTCAAATGGAGTGGCTTTAGCTTCTAGCACTGAGGAGTCGGTTTTTAATGTATATATACTCTCAAGTGGATTTTTTTTACCTTAGACTGTGAAAGCATGACCACAGGTCATCTCTATATTTTACATATGGGATATATGTCTGTATGTATACTTGCATACATACATGCGTAGGCGTACATGCATCTTTCCTGTGTAGCTACAGGGCCCTCTCTTGCAGTCCTCACACAGGCACAGCTCCCACTGATGTGGTGGGGACCTGCCTGGGCGAGTGGCATAGGATCGGACACACCATTTGTGAATTTAGTGCTATCCCGAGCAGGCGAAAAAAACCCAAACCTGAAGGAAGGCAAGATGATGTGGTTTTGCAAGGGGTTGATATTTTGGGTTGTGTGCGTGCGTGTCTCTTTTTTTCTTTTTTTTTTCCCCTTTTCTTCTTTCTCTCTCTCTCTGTCTCCCCCCACCCGCCCTCCCCTTGGTCTATAGCAGATGCTTTGTATGTGAAAGCTTGCAATTTTGTTCTTGTCTGAGGCTTCCCCCTCTCCCTTTTTACCACACGTAACTACACCATGTTGTGGTTTCACAAAAAGAGAGAGAGGGAGGGAGAGAGATCATTCTGTAAAGTCGATTAAACCCTGATCTTTAGTGTGTTCCAGTTAGACACATCTGTACTGGGGGCAGAGGGGCGTATGACTGTGAATTTGAGCAGAGTTTTACATCTGAATCATGGCTCCTTTTCTATAAATATATAAATATATATAAATATATAAATATACTATTATTGCAGGGGATTGCTGACCTCTAGATTTAGCTTTTTCTATTGCAAGTGCTATCCATGTGAGTGTGTGTGTGTGAAGTTTTTATGCTTACTAAGAACACAGGATCTTGACTTGTTTGTTTTGTGTTAGTTTATTGTAAACAACCATTTGTTGTAAATTGTTATTGGCATTAAATTATAATTTATGATTTTCAAATCCAAAACATTCTCTGCTTTTTATGTTTTAAAGCCTGTAAGCTATCTCTGTATTTATAAGTTTCTTGCAGCGAGCTTTGGTTCACAGAGAATAATAGTAAACAGAAAATGCACCAGGGTTAAATAAAAACACACACACACACACACACACACACGCACGCACACACACACAAGCCCCATGTATATATGTTTGGAATGCTCAGAGGAGGATTTGTTTAGGGACTTCAGTTAGTTTTAAGTTTATAGCATTTAAAGAAAGTTTTTCTTTTCATGCTGAGTTAGAACAAAAGATCTATCCAAAGATTGAATTGGACAAAAGAGGAGGGTTGGGATCGAGAAGCTTGTTCTATGTGGAATTGAGGAGATCTTTTTTTTTTAATGAAAAAAAAAAAAAGCTGCTAAACATGGCGACTCTTTCCCTTTAAGTCTCTAATTTATTTTTTTCCTTGCGGTTCCCCCCCCCTTCCCAACCCTCCCTTTGATTTTTTTTTTTTCCCCCCCCTCTTTAATCTGATCTTAGTTCGCTTTATTCCTTCCCCGCCACCCCTGCCACCGGCGCGGGGAACTGGCGAGGAAAGACCCAAAGGCGACCCGGAACGAGAGCGATCGCTGCAGAGCCGCCCGCGGTGCAAACCACATCTCGGGAAAGGTCTTCTTCACC
>NW_010972775.1:18483364-18483786 GCF_000737465.1 Haliaeetus leucocephalus
AACAAAAAAAAAAAAAAGGGGGGGGAAGAGGGGAAAGGGAGGAAAAGGGAAGGAGAAAGGGGGATGTTTCCAGGCGCTCCGTAACCGCCGCTGCTGATAACAGGCGGGATGTGGGAATGGAGATGGGATTTTTATTTTTTTTTTTTTTTTAATTAAAACTTTAGTGGGTCCTGGGGATCGTGCTCGCTTCGCTTTGCTTTGTAGAATGGAAAGAGATACACGGAGAAATGCAGGCCTTGTCAGGATTTATTGAAGTTGGGTTTAAAAAACGTGCTTCAGATGATTTTTCCCATTTTCTCAGATTTCAAAGGCTCCCCGCAGTGCGGCTGCCTAATTAATGGTGAAATTCAACTAAATCTAATTATGCAGTAATTTTAAAGCAGTTAGTCCTGGGCGCTGCTTTGTAATAGGAACCCAGTTTT
>NW_010972775.1:18483823-18486103 GCF_000737465.1 Haliaeetus leucocephalus
AGCTGTGGGTTTGTTTTATTTTTCCTCTTTCCCCCTCTTTTTTTTTCCCCCCCTTTGTAAAGCAAAGAAATGCAAAATATAAACCCAAAACACCCATGGATAGCGAAGGGCGAGGAGAGAGGCTGTGTTATCCATCGTATGTGATACGGGTATTGAGTGAGAAGCACCAGCGAAAGTGTAAATAACACAGTAGTTAATAGGGACCATAAAGGTATTCCTGGCCTGTGGATTTCCAAGTGCCAAGCTGTTTTAGAGAGGATCTTGAATCCTGCGGTAATAAAGGGGCAACGGAGACACACAGCGTCTCTTCTTGGAAAATAGAAACCAGATTTCTGCTATTGAACATCTATTGTCATTAAGAGGAGAGGCTTGTGCTCAAGAAGTTATAAATCTTATCACCCTTTTGATAACACAGTTGTAATCAGTTAGCATCGCATTCAAACCCAATTGTAAAACTGCCTAATTTAATATGTCATACATGTCATTAAAACTTTATTTTTCCCCCTTCTCTTTTTTTTTTCCCCCCTCTCTCTACCCATTCCCCCCCGCCCCCCCAAGTAAAATGTCAACAGATCTGGCGTGGTAACGTGCAGCAGGGAGAGCCCAGGGTGGCTGTGCGGCTCAGGGGGCGAGCCCGGTGCTATGCTGAAGAGGCTTTGCCTTCTTCCCATCTAGGTAATCGGAAGCGTTTGTGTCATATTAGAAGAAAAAAAATAAGAATAATAATTTAGAAGAGAGGGGGGTGGGAGAGGAGGATGAAATCCTTCTCCTTCCTTCACAATTGCAATCGCTCAATGAAGTTCTTTGAAAGAAACTTGTCTTACGATTAGCTAAGCAAACACATCTGCTTTCCTAGTTTGGGCTTAGCTAATTATCAAAACAAAGGGGCCGTTTCTTCTTCTACCTTGCTGGAAAGAAGATGTTATTTCAGGAGTCCTGTCCCTCCTCCTCCCCCCCTCATCCACACACACGCAGCCCCTATCCCAGCCCTTCCCAGCGAAGCACCACGCTCGTTTTATTGGGATTACCGATGGGGAAATGAGTTTGCGCACTTCTCTTCCTAATGTTAAGCTTTATCATTACCTTCCTTGGAACAATATTTTTCCAACCAAATGTCCCTGCGGCAGGGCGGAGTGTGGAGGTGGGGTGGGAAGGGGAAGGGAGGAGGGAGAAGGTGGTTTTGAATTGCGGACCAACTTCGCAGCTATTTGAATCAAGCCTGCACTCGGTTGATTTTAGTTGACAGAGCGTGTGTTGAAGCTGAACTCTATAATTTGCACTTCTGTTCTTTTATTAGAGTTGGACAACGAACTAATGAGCTTTCCCCCAGCACAGTGTCACTTGTATTTATTTTCTTTTGGAAACTTTTAGATAGAAGAAGTGTTCTTGAGAAAGGGCAGAGGTGGGGGGAAGGTTTCGCGTGGTGTTTTGGTGGTTTGGTTTTGGGTTGGTTGGGTTTTTTTTCCCCTGGAGGTGCGGGCATCAGCTCTGTGCTTGTGTGGATGTGTGTGTGTGTGTGTGCGTGTCCCTGTCCCCCGCGAAAGGCGACCCACGGGGTATTAGAGGAGGATAAGCTCCGAGCTAGATGTGAAATCCGGGCGATGCTTTCCTTGGCATGACTCGGACGGTGGGAAGGTAAAGCAGAGGTGATCCTCGCCAGACACCCGAAAAGAAAGATAAATAAATAACTCAATAAATCCTTGCTCCTTAGGCGGAGGCTCCGCGGTGCGGGCGCGCTGCTGTGCGGAGCGATGGGCGGTGAGCGGCGGTAACCCGAATTTGATCTGGTCTCTGCAGGAGCGGGTTAACTTTATAAAAGCAAGAGGTGGCTCTAAATATGTACCTGAGAGAGAGTGGAAGAAGGGATTTTTTTGAAGCAAAATAGAAAAGTTTAAAATAATTAAATAATTAATTAAATAAATAAAAGAGAGGGAGAAAAAGCCCAAAGGAAGGATTTCCACACACACAAAAAGCAGGGCGAAATGTTTGTCACTACGTGCCCACCAACGCATGAAACTGCATACATTGCTCGGAGCCTGCTCTACCCGTGTGAGTCGTAAGATATTTTGAATTTTGATTCCAGTGTGTTTTCTTTGAACTGGGCCTTTCGGTTTATTAAGGCAGGAAGAGGAACTCAGCAATCCTCTTTGAAACACGCTTGGTTTAACTATTTTACACAAGTTTGCCCAGGTCCCTGGAGATTCTCCAGTTGAAGAAGATTGAAATTAGAGTTAAAAGCTGGCGGGGGGGGGGGGGGGGGGGGGGGGGGGGGGGGGGGGG
>NW_010972775.1:18486113-18487422 GCF_000737465.1 Haliaeetus leucocephalus
GGGGGGGGGGGGGGTAAGGTGGTGGAGGGCGAGTGTGAAAGAGAGTGATGAATCTATTGTAAATGCTCTCCTGTATTCTGATGTGCTGGAAATACAGGACGCAGAAATATGCGTCGCCTTGTTTGATCCATACGCACGCTTCTGCATGTATGCGGGTGTATGTCATATACTCTCTATATGTATACATGCAGGCACATATGTAGGCCACGATTAATATTCTGAGAAATGCAGGAGAAAAAGCTGGTATTTAGCGGCCATACGGAAAGGTACACACTGACTGTTTCCCAGCAGCTTTACTCCCAAACTTTGCCTTTTCTTTTGTTTTCTTTTCTTTATTCTTCTCTCTTCCCCCCCCGTTCTTGTAAATTGCTGTTAACGTGTGTCTTTATGTTCTGTCTATAACTAGGATGTAATCAGGCGCCCCATGTCTCTCTCTAAAAGCATTTAATAAATGTCTATTAAAGCGCTACAAATGTAAGATAAATTTAGTGGCGCTGCTGTCTCCCTGTATCCAAACGGTAATGATGGATTTATCAACAGGGATTCGCCTTCAGCGCAGTGAGAGAGATTTACTCAACAAATAAGTCGGAAAAGCACCCACCCAAATACAATCATTTATACGGAAACTGATTTCTTTACAGCACCACATATTCGGGGGAACACACCGCTTATTGCCCCCTTTTTTTTTTTCGCTTTCCCCCCCCCCCTTTTATTTCCCCCTTTTTTAACATAATCAGTGGAGCTGGAAGCGTGTGTCTGCCTCTGTTTTGGGAGTGTTTGCCTGCTTGTTGCTAGTGGAAGCTCCCAGACTCGGTCAAACCCGGATCAATGCCTAATTTCTCAGCGTCACCCTCTCTCTCCCCGCCCCCCCTCTTCACTTATTTCTTTTCCTTCAGCCCAAAAATGTCGACGATATGTGTATTCGGTATCAGAAGCCGTCGAGTTTCGGAGTCCAAGATGGATGATAACGGGGGGGGGGGGAATTGTCCCCGAATTATCTGTGTGTCACTTTCCAAATGCGTGCGAGCGGCTCTTCGGAGCCTCACCACCCCGGAGAGATGCTGCCTACCTCTGCTGAAATTTCTCTCTCCTTTTTCTTAGCCTTTGCTTTGAACCCTACCCATTAGCCTGTATGCGAATAAAAGGAATGAACTCAGAAAGAAACCACCATTCATTGTTGAATTCAAGCACTGTAAAAAAAAAATACTGAAATGCAGCCACATAGCGCCCTTAAGATTATTTCCCTTTCCTAGAAAGTAGCTCCTAACCTCAGATTTCCCTCCCCCCCCCCCCCCCCCCCCCTTCCCCC
>NW_010972775.1:18487432-18490857 GCF_000737465.1 Haliaeetus leucocephalus
CAAAAAACAGCCCCCCCCCCCCCCTTTCCCCCCCCCCCCCCCCCCCCGCCCCGGTCTTATTTCCCCCCTTGACCACATCTTTCTCCGATTCGCCTTGGGAAAAAAAAAAAGAAAAAAAAAAGCATGTGCTGATTTGATGGAGTCCTTTAAACAGCGGGCATGCGAGAGCTGTATTCATTCTGAAACATTAACCCTATTTTCTGAATTTCCTTCCTTTCAAATAGCTGCTCGTATTTTACTATCCTGGATCCCCGATTTAAACATCCGCAGCTCTAGGAGCTTGTTAGATACATCTATATTTTAATTTAATTTAATTTAATTTCGGTATTGTACTTAACAATAAATAAACCCGAGAACTTGTATTTTCCTTTGCAGAGAGTTTTTTATTCTTCTCTAGAAATTTCATTGAGATGTCTCTGTACTTTGTTTGTCAGTTATCTTTGTTCCTTTTAAATAAAGGGCTTTTAAATGGACTTATTGCTCCCAGCGTGGGTTCTTCTCTCTAAATGTTAGAAAATTGTGCCATCTACCCGCTATTCTAAGTACTGTCACACTCAGAGACCTCCAAGGACCTTCCAGCCCCAACTTCAATACAACTGTGTCAAAGGGTGCCTAGTAGCGAGAGGAGAAAGGTTTGCGTGGATTTTACAGATTTCCAGCCTGAATCGCTCTCTGAAGCGCCAAAATGATCTGCAAAGATGCAGTTGGCTTCCTTTGATGGCTGGCTCTCCGGCCCCAGCTCCAACCCAAGCCTTTGCAGGAACTAATGAAGCCTCCCTGCCTTAGCTACATTGCACTTTCTCTCCCAGTGCATAGTTTTCCTGCTAATTTTAGACACGAAAAGTGTGGGTGTGCAGGGAAAAAGGGGGGGGGGGAGGCAGTGACTCTTCTGTCGTTTGTGGGGTCTGTTGTGGTTTTTTTTTTAAGAGAAATCGTCAGATATTTATAGCCATGGCCTCTAATGATGAAAATATATTGTTGTTAATTGAAAAAAAGTTTGCTTTCAAGGTTGGTTCTGGCTGATTAGCTAGGGATGCTGCTGGCTGGGTTTCCAAGTGAGGGATGAGGAAAACAGAAATGTATATAAACTTTACAGGCCTTTTTATCTCCACCCAAATACTTTGCACAGTAACCCAGTTCTACCCCCTTAGCCGGACTGGAACATTAGTGTTCAGGTTTAAAATTAGATTTCAAAATCTGTCTTGCTCGTGGGTAAGTAGAAGTAGTTGGGAGGGTGTCTTAATTTTATTTTTTTTTCTTTTTCCCCTAAAAATTAAAATCAGAAGTGCCTTCTAAATCAGTTAAAACGGATTAACAGTTTCCAAGTTTATGGTGTAGTTACATGTCTTCGAAATTATTTTTGCACCCCTTAGGAGTATTAGGAGAGAATTGCGAGTGTCGGCTGAGTATTTATGGGTGGGGGAAAAAACAGTGATACGCTTTATGACTTTTATGACTTGTTTCACACTGTTCGAGAAATGGAGTTTTAAGCAACATACAATTAAAACTATATTGCTCTTTGGATAAATTCCAAGAAACTCCAGAATCAATTAGTTTAGATCCTTGGATACTTGTTGCTAAAAAATATATGTGTGTGTGTATATATATATATATATATATAAAATATCAAAGTGTAAAAACGGCCAGCCAAGGGCAGTTTTGCTCCAGATGTAATTTTTAAGTCCCCGCTATATAGACCAGACGGGCTGCACAGACTCGCTTCTCCGATTTCTCATTTTGCATTTATTCCTGTCGGAATATCCAGGCATCACAGAATCATTTTTCTCTCCTTTTTTTCCGTGCGTTCCCCCGTTCGTTCCCTTTCGGGCTTTTCGGGCAGCTTCGCGATTTGATTTTTCTTCCCTCCACCCCCCACCCCCGTTTGATTCTTCCCAGTGTCTTTTTAATCATCCCGGTGATTATTCCTATTTGTCAGGTACTAGGGTTAAAACTTTATCCTTCGCTACCCAGAAACTACCGCCCCACAGGGGAAGCCAGATTCAGCCACTCATAATTCCCAGGTTTAAGGATAATGCTAATTTTGAAAGCGCCTTCACCAGCCGCTCTCTTCCCTTGATCACAGACTGGTTAGTCATCTTAAGTGCGATCTTCCCCCCTTCCCCATTTATTTATTTTATTTTATTATTTCATTTTATTTTCTTTTATATTTTATTTATTTTTTATCTTGCCCCACAGCCTTTTCCACACCGCATTTCTCGGGGCTGCCGTTCGCCGTGGGAGTGGGGCTGCCCCCCACCCGCTGCAGCCGCAGGGCTGGGGCTCAGGTCGGCTCAGCTCCGGGCATCCCAAATCATCCCACCGCCCTCCATTTCTTCCTTGGAGATCATTGTCTGTCCCTATTCTTTGCAACGTTTATTTTTCTGGACAAGCAAGCCGTCCCCGGTTGTAGATGTAATGGAGTCCACTCGCAGGTTTTCCTTCCTACATGATCTAATCTCAGCCAACAAGTTTCTGCCTTAACTCCTGCAACATTACTAATTAACGACCACTGAAATTAACTGTAAAGTGACCTAAAATGTCATCCTCTCGGCTGACAGCTTCAGCCTTAAAAAGAAACTTCAGGGAAAAAGAAGGGGGGGGGGTGTCACTAAATAATAGTAGTAATAATAATAATAGTAATAATAATAATAGAACTCTGGGAGACGCATATGAGAAACATCTTGCGGGAAAAGCCTTAAAAGAGACATTTGACATCCAGGCTAGTTTTACGTCGACTCTGAATGAGGCTCGAAGGAGGAGGGAAGGAAGAGCTGCCACCCAGCAAAGTTTGCTGGACTTTATTCAGATAAAACTCGATCTTTCCCTCGCTGAAGCCAACGGCGAACTTGTACAATAGGAGGCAGGTCAGAGCAGATCACACTGCCCATATTGTCTCCTGAAACATGGGGAGAACCCTGCCACCTTCTTCAGCTGCCTTTTTCAAACATTATTTTTATTATGCCCCACGCCTGATAGACACCCCCTCCCCGAATGTATTTTGTATTTCCTCCTCCCTTTATAGGAGGATGATTCATTTTGCACTGTCACCATTTCCAATTTTGTGGGTTTACTGATGCCTTACTTTAAAAAAAGAAGAAAAAAAAAAGAGTACACTATTCCTACCCCAAAGGTCTCATTAGCCTCCGCTGGCTGCTTTTAAGACAGCAGCTCGCTCTCTGTCCTCCAGCTGAATTTGTCCAGCCCCTTCATCTTCTCATGTTTTATTTCGAGGTTGCACGGAAAACAAGAAAAAGACCCCAAACGCGAAATCCCCGAAAGGTCAGCTTCTCCCCGCTCTGATCGCAATCCCCTCGCAGCCCGGAGGTACCGTCCCCCCTCCCGCGTCGAGCGGGGCCGCTGGAAGCCGGCAGCCCCCGGGGAAGCGGCGGGGCCGCTGCCGGGACCCCGCGCAGCCCCCGCGGCGA
>NW_010972775.1:18490867-18494359 GCF_000737465.1 Haliaeetus leucocephalus
CCCCACCCCGCCCCCCCCGGCTGCCGCTGTGTGCGGCTCCCGGGCGGGCACACACACACACGCACACGCACACGCACACGCACACACACATGTGTCACGACAGCCCCCCAAATCCTCGCACCCCGCTTCAAGCCCCCCCAGCAGCATGGGGCGGGCTCGCTGCTTTTCTCTCCCCTCCGTCACCTTGCCTGACCCCCTCCCCCCCTTTGTATGGATTTGGGGTTTTCTTGGGGGTTGTATTATTTTTAAAACGTTGTTCTGCTCTCTATAAATTAGAAGGATTTTTTTTTTTTTTTGCTCACCCCGTTTACTTCTTAATCTTTTTTTTTTTTTCCTTGAGTCTTTTCATTCACTGGTTGCAAAAGAAAAGGGGGTTGGTCAACACCAAAATGGCAAAGTTCAGCTTGGAGAAAAAAAAAAAAACCCTCCAGCTACCTACAAAGGGGCTCAGGGCTTTGTAATGGCAGAAAGAAACAAAAATGAAAAGAAAATTGCAGTTGAGGCTAAAGTGTGAGAGTGTGTTTGTGTGTATGTATATCTGTGTGTATTTTTAAAGGTTTCTTTGAACTGCCTTTGTGCTGACTAGGCAAAGCTCCTTGCCAATGCTAGTCACGGTTTAAGGAACTTTGAGTTAACCTCTTATATCGAATGAATCTTTTCATTTGGAAACCAATAAATCTCAATCTCTAGCCACCTTTTGTAGAACAGGCTGGGGCTTAGCAAGGCAAGGCTGAAGCTTATAATAAAGAAGAGATAAAGTTTGCCAAAGTTTTTTGGTGGTTGGTTGTTTTTTTTTTTTCCTTCCCCTTCTTCTTCTTCCTCTTCTTCTCTTGTAAATAAAAGTTTTGGAGATGGCAGCATTTGGAAGCAATCCGGAGAAGGACTTGGATCTATGCATTGTTTCACAGTAAGCCTATTTACTTAAATAGAGTCTTCAGGGATTCAAACACGAAAATGATTTATAGTTTTCCAACAAGACATTATTTTGGTCAGTTGTTGAGGGTGGGGTTGTGGAAAAGGAGGGGGGTCCATACAGTCTAATAATCAATGTGTGTCTATGGAAAGTGAAAAGGGAGGGGTGGGGAGGGGAGGGTTCTGCAGATAAGTAGGGTTAACACTATAAACATTACAGACAATTGAGTTTTCCCATCTGAGCGGGAGTTGGGGAGAAAAGGGGTCTTCACATTTGTCAGGCATTGGAGAAGAGGTGTGGGGGTGAATGAGAGAAGGGGGGGAAATAAATTTCTCAAATCAGTTTGGAGTCACTCCTTTGGTTTCTGACTTGCACTTTTGCATATTGGGTATCATTTCTTTGAAGTACTTTGAAAGCCAGCGTTGCGTCTAATCTTTGGACGGGAGATGTGACCACAAGAATCAATGTTTTGATTTATTTTTCAGTACTTATCTCCTGTCTAGCCTCCCTCGCCCTCTCGCTGATTATGCCATATTTATATGTGTGTATACATTCTATACATGTTATATATATAATGCCCCTGTAGACATCTTTTACAAAATCATTCGCAATTTCTCTTTCACGGAGGCGCAGTTCACTTCTCAAGCCCTCTCTTCATCCTGTTTTATTTCAAGACGCTGTCTCCTTTCCGTCTCCAAATTGTTCCCATCCAAGAGTTATTAATTACTCTTACAAGGCGGGAGATTCTTAACTAATAACAAAGTTGTAAATTACCACCTTCCCTCAAATATTTCTCATTTGTCAACCCTGATTGATTTGATTAATATTCCACCGGCTGAGATCATTTCAAGTTGCACTATATAATCAGCAGCACCAGGCTGCTCAGCAGAGCTTCTGCTTTCGGAGAAGATTTCTCTCCAGCCCTTAAGCTGAAGTGTGTTTTGCATTTGATCCAGAGGAGGTAAACGCGGACCTATCGCTTAAAGGACCTTAAGGTGCAGAGGCTGGATGTCGGTGTCGGGAAATAAAATGAACCAAGCGTGTCTGTTTGTTTTAAAAAAAAAAAAAAAAAAAAAAGGAAAAATCAGGAAAAAAAATCAGAAAATAAAAAGAAACGAACGGTAAGCCCTCATGTAAGCCTGGAAGAAAATACGGGTTTCAGCCCTGCTTGGGAGGCTGGTTCAGCCCTCGCCTGAGCTCTCCCACAGTCCCTCCTTGCCTTGCACCCAGACTGTCATATCGCCTGGAATAAACACCCAGCACCTCGGTTTATGCTTTGCTTGTGGCCTCAGACACACAGAAATAATAATAATAGCGCGTAAACTCACCCCCCCCAACCTTGAAATGATAGACAATAAACTTGGCTTCAGCCCCTCTCGCTCCACCGCGAGTGGGTCTGGGGTTTTGGTTCAAACCCATCATATTGGCTTAATTATGTGACTGTAAATAACGGCGTGGCGATCATCTTCCTCTGCTTTTAAGAAAAAAAAAAAAAGAGTCATCTGGGTGAGCTTTCTGCCCAGTGCCAGAGCCGAACCTACGCGCACCGCTGCGCATATGCGTAGCCCACGCCTTCCGACCTGTATATACGATATAACGTGGAAATCACTATGTGTAGAAGTGGCCCCTGCCCGCCTGAGCTGGGGCATCAGATCCTGGCTGCTGTCCTTGCAAATCATCGATAGCCGCTCCCTCCGCCACCACTTCAGTTTTAATCTTAATTATATTAAGTGAAGTAGCGGGCTTGCCATGGAATTGAACATGATGCATGACGGCTGCCTGTTAAACGATCGATTGTGAATATCGCCTTTCTCCTCTCTATCGATATTCGCAATACGCCTTATCTGCGGCCGGGGAGGTAGCGCTGGGGTTGGGTTTTGGGGGTTTTTTTTTTGTTTGTTGTGGGGTTGGGGTTGGGGGTTTTTTTTGTGGAAATGTAAAAATGAGAGACTAGAGTGAAATAACATTCCGCCCAGTCACCTGCAATTCAATATGCACACAAGAGACGCCGATGTATATGAGACGATTTTAATTATGATTAGAAGACACACTCTGAGCAAGAGAATAGATTTGGAGGTGGGGGGGGGGAGGGGGGCCGGAGGAACATTAATGAAATCTTTCCCCGCGATACTAAAAGAAACAAGTGGTTGATACAACGGAGGTGATTTGTCACCCAGCTCCAAAGGGGGGTGGGCGATGGGATCTGAGCATCAGTCCTTCCCCCCCCCAACCCCCCCATCTCTTTGAAGCAAATGATATGCCATGATGCCTGCCTAACAGGCAGAGCCTCAGACCACGCCTTTGCCGGGCTCTTCCACCCCAGCTCCCCACCGCCACCCCCCCCTCCCCGGCTGGTCGGCACGGAGCGGCGGCGAGCCCGGCCGCCGACATGCGGCATCAGCTCCGAGCAGCGCCGTGCTTAGGCCTTAAGTAGATTGTATTTGTGCACATGAAACCTTTTGTCTCGGCCCGCGGATCGCCGGCCTTTTCAAACACAGCCGAGAAACAGTTCAGGGTCACTGGCAATTTCCAGCCCCGGGGGGGGCGCGGGGGGGCGGACGGCGGACGAGACGGGACTG
>NW_010972775.1:18494421-18502251 GCF_000737465.1 Haliaeetus leucocephalus
CCCCCCCCCCCCCCCCGGTTTTTTCGGTATAAATTAACTCCGACTGAAACCACCAGATTGTTCCGAGGAGACTACCTCCCTAATGACTTCATCTCCAAAAGTTGACTGACACTCTAGCGAACTGCCAACACCTGTTTCCCAGCACCCAGACTCCAGAACCCACCAGACCTCGTAAATTTAGCTTCTCCCTTCTCCCCCCCCCCCTTTCCCTTAATAGATGACGTGAATATCTAAAGGGAAGGGGGAGGGGGAGATGGAACTAGGTCACATTTGAAACTTTTTATTTTTCATCTCTTCGGAGCGAAATCTGGAGATAAAGGGGCCGGACAACTCCTGCCGCTGCCCATCCCCTGCGGGGTGCCCGGGGCTGGTGGCAGCCCCGGGGTCGGGCTCCAGGGTTGGGGGCCGCCCGCGGGTCCTGCTTAGGCGGGATTTAGCTGCAAAGATCAGCCCTGGCGGGCAGGTCTCCCGGGCTGTAACCACGACTCGAGCCCTTTTCTTTCCCCCGGTGCCTCGCCCCTGCCTTTTCCCGAGGATGCTCCAGGTCTCAGGCTCTTTGGTCCCACCCGGGCTCCGCAGCGCTTCTGCCCCGCAGGTCCCACCCCAGACCCCGCCGGGCCCGATCGGGCCTCGTTGCAAGGGCGATGCCAGGCCGGGCCGAGGGGACACGGATGGGACCAGGAAAGGTGCCCCCCCCGCCCCGGGAGGGGGCCAGAGCCGGAGGGGCTGCCCCGGGCGGGGAGGAGGAGGAGGATGGCGGCGGGCATCGCACCCGGAGCCTGCGGGAGGGATGTACCCGGCTCCAGCCCACGGGTGCTGGGGCAGAGGAGGTGACAATGCCCCGTCCCCACCTCCCGGTCCCCCGGGCCGCCTGGGCATTGCCCGGCCCCCCGCGACCCCGCCGTTCCCCGCACGGGTTTCAGAGCTTCACGCTCCGGAGAAAAAAAAAAAAAAAGAAGAACAAAAGGAAAATGTCTTGTCAAAGGGGGGAAATCTTTTCCAGCTGCGGCTGCAACCTTGGCGGAGAGGCTGCGGAGAAAACGGGCCGTGCGGCTGGGAGCCGGCCGGGAGCGGGCACCGCGAGCCCGGCTGCCCCGCAGCCGCCCCCCCCTTCCCGGGGCTGGGGCTGAACCTGACCATATGTCTCCTTGCTCACCGTGCAGGAGGGCTCTGCCCCCCCAACTTCGGTCACATCCCTCCTCCCAAACCTCCCACCCTGCCGGGGGAGCCTTTGCGATAGGGCCTAGAGCCCAGCGCGGGAGGAGGGCGAGGAAAGCCCCGCAGTGCCCGGTGGCATCTTTGGAGGATGCTCCTTAATCCCGGCAACATCTCCCCCTCCCACCTCGTGGCTCCGGGGGAGCTGCACACCCCGAGAGGAGCCAGCCCTGTGCCCGGAGTACCCCGGACACGGCTTTTGCCTGTCCTGGGGAGAGATTTTTTTTGGAGGTGCTGGGGCACGGTCACTTTGCAGCGGTCTCCTTCCCGAGTGGAAACCCCCGGCTCTAGGAGGATCTCGGCCCCCCTCCCCCCCAGTACAAAGTTGGAAGTTGTCTTCTCTAGAAAAGAGCCTCCTGAAATTAATAGGCTGCAAACATAATTAATAGGTGGAATATGCAAAACATTTGCGGTGTTTAAAAGGCTCATGGCAGATCCGCGTGTCTGTGCGAGATACTGAGATGTTGCAAGTGCTGGATATTAATGGGTAGGTTTTACGTAGCTTAGGAAAAAAAAAAAAAAAAAGAAACCAGGTTTTCTTTTTCTCACTTCTCGCTCTCCCTCTCTCTAATCCAGGAATCATTAGCAACCCCCTCTGGCTACATGTTTTGCATCAGTGAAACATTATGACATAGTTGTAATACAAACTCCGCTGACTTGCTCTGCATCTTGTGGTAGGAAGTGCAATAGCAATGAAAGCATTTTTTAAAAAAGAGACTCTGGGCATTAAGTCGTCTACCTGAAATACTCTTTTCTTAACCAAAAAGAAACAGCAAAGGGGTAGGATGGGCAAGGGAGAAGGGGGCAACTTCTCAGCCCGTGGGATCCGCTGTCTGCACCGGGCAGGGGAAATTTCTTCGCAATCTTTTCTCCGTCCTGCCCCCCCCCTTTTTTTTTCCATAATTCTCAGTGTTTTTCATAATTTCTGGGTGTTGCTTCATCCCCCCGCACTGGCCCTTCGCACCCCCGGCTCTTAACAAACCTGGACCGGGGATATTATCTACCCGTAATATTAATTGTCAAAAGCAGCCTTTGCTCAATTATCTCTCTTCCACCTGTCGCAGCTGTTGGGTTATATTGTTCCCGGTAGAAATTCTCGCTGGAATTAAAAAATAGAGCGATTTTTCTCTTCTTTTCTGCTTTCTTTGAAAGAATCCAATTGTGCTACCGCCGGCCGGGGGCCCGGCCGCTCCGCACCTCTCTATTTTCTCCATTACTCATTAACTAATATTCGCTACTTTCTGGTAAAGTCAAATGGCTCTTAATAGCTCTTTATATTCTCGGAATAACATGTGGATGCTCTTAATCAATACTTAATAGCACGTTTCATGCTAAACAACTGCCGTGTGTGCTGGGAGGGGGGCAGGAATCCTCCGTAAGCAGGAGGGCAAAGAGGAACCGGGGGATACTTTGCCCTCCGTTCTCACCCAAAAACCAGCGCTGGGAGTTGGGGACTTTCCTCTCCATCGCCCCTTTCCCTCCCTGCTTGTGCCACTGCTCCCTCCTCAGCAGGACCGAAAGGGACCCCCCAATGCCCACGTCCCCGCGTACCACCTGCCTGCGAGCCGGCCCGCGCAGAGATCCGCGGGGCGCTTTGAAATGGGCATGTGACACTGTCCCTGGTGTGAGCTTGGAGGGGGGTCTTTCTTTCTTTTTTCTTTTTTTTTTTTTTTTAATAATTTCCCAAAAGAGTCCTCCAAGTGCTGAAACTATTTCGAGACTTTACGTTTTCATCGTCCTTTTTACATTTGCTTATTCGCTGCTTATTATTCCCTTAAGCGATGCGAGGATTTCGGACTCTATCAGCTAAGACTGGTGGGTTTTTTCACCATTTTCTTTTGTGTTGGTTTTTGTTGTTGTTGTTATTTTTTTTTTCCTGGGGAAAACAAAGAGATTAAAAAATGTAAAAGGATTCCGAGAAATGCCATAGTTATACGTGCTCCATGTAGTTTAAAGAAATGACTCTGCCTTCTAAGTGCCATTTTGATCACCCAAACCAAAGTAGCTAAATGCCTTTTGTGTGTGTGTGTGTGTGTGTGTGTGCAGAACTTACGGCAGGCGCTGCCCGTGCGCCTGTGTCAGAGCCGGCGGAAAGTGATCCTCCGATTTTGCTCATTTTAACCGAATGTACAAGTCTGTGGTAGTTGTTTGCGTTACAGGATACTTCGGAGTTCAATCTCCCCGAAAGGTTAGGCACCACCGTCAAAGAAAAAAAAAAAAAAGGAAAGAAAGAAAAAAAAAAGCTCTTACAGGGAGGGCGAGAAAAACTATCTGTTATTTTTTACAGCTTCCCTGAAACCTTGCGGCTTGTGTTACCCCGTGAAACCGTACCCTCCGCTTTTGCTCCCCCCCGCCTCCCCGCGCGGAGGGCCCGCAGGTGCGCGGGCGGCGGGCCCGGCTGCGCGGCTCCCCGCGCCCTGCAGTTACGCCCTGCGCAGCGAGGTGGCGATAGGGAGCGCGGAACCCGGCGCGGCGGCGGCGGCGGCGCGGGGACGGCTGCGCGGCCCCCCGCGGGTGCGCAGCAGGGAGCGACCCCCGCCAAAAATCCATCATCAGGATCAATACTATAGATTTATATAAAAACAAAGCCCGGCCGGCGGCAGCTATCCGCGCTCGGACACCCCCCCCCCAACCAGCACCCGCCGGTGCTCATTAGCGCACCTTCCGCACCCGCGGACACTCCGCCTTCCCTGCCCACCCCAACTTAGCCCTGGCCCCTGTGACCCCCCCCCTCCCCCGTTTCTCGGCCGTGGAGCTCCGCAAGGCAGCGGGGGGCCGGCTCCCTCCCGGGGCGACGTCGGCACCTCTGCTCCCTTTTTACGGGGGCCACTATTATTTTAGCAGGCAAGCGATCACGCCCACGGCATTAAGTGAAAGCAAACGCACGGGAACGACCGGTGTAGCTTGTTTAAAATAATTCCTCCTCTTCCACAGCTTTGCCCCCTGAAAGCGAGGTGCTGCCGTTGCACTTCGGTTGCGGATTTATTAATAAACGCCTGTTATTGGCAATAGTTTTATAGAGCAAAATACACTACGGGAACCTGAACGCGCGGGCATAAAAACTCCTACAAAGGTGAATTCCCAGCGTGGCAAGCAAATGCAGACCAGCCAGTTTTGATGTGGTCAGGGAAGTTCCTGAACGCTTTGACGAGTACTGTCATTTCGGATTGCATTTCTGTGATTTAGAGTTTTGTTTACTGTTTTAACGTCTCTGAGAGAGAAAAAATAGTTCTTTCAGGGGTCTATCCTTTCCCTACAATACCTGCAACCTTCTCCGAAACGATCGGTTGTAGATGCGAAAAAAATAATGCCTTAATGGTGTGTGAGAAGTACTCAGTGAGATAAATGGATCCGAGATACCTTTTCCTCTTTTTTATCTTTCTTTCTTTCTCTCTTTCTTTCTTTCTCTCTTTCTTTCTTCTCCATATTTTAAAAAGCCTTCCTAAGAGTGCGGGGAAGAAACGAAGAGAATTATTTCCTGCTAACCCTGTGCCATCTTCCACCTTTCTGGGCGTGGGCAGTACATGTATGATCATACGTGATGCTTTGTCAGTGCGTGTGTTGCATCTCCCTCCTGGTCTTCCTCTGTCCCCTGCCACTTTCTCACCTTTTCTGTAACTTTTGGAGCCTGGTGTGTTGATTTTCTCTTTATTATTGTTTTTAATCTCCCCGTTAGGCACACAGGTTCCCCATGCAGGTCAGGTCATTAGGAATGTTAACGTCGAGCCAAAGAATTATAAACACGATCTCCAAGTCTCTCTCAATTCATTTCTTCAACCGTTTTATTCGGTTTAAGTGATGAAAAGTGACAGTTCTGAAATAGACAGCTTTTAAAAGTAATGAAGTCAGATGACGCTTTAACCTGTCGATTGCTATAAATCAACTTTGAAAAAGATGAATGAACAATATTATTTGCTGGCTTAACTAGGAGTTAATACAGTGTCGCATTAGGAGCTGCGGGGAGCTGAGCCGGCGTTGGGTGCTGCAGCCCTTCCCCAAGCCTCTCCCCGCCGCGAAAAATAACAACGTTAAAGCAGCAAATATTCCGCCTTGTACGGAAAGCAGTGTCATTTTCACCGCTTTTATTATGGACCCTCGAAGGGAAAAAGGGGTATTTAAACGATCCCCAACATCCAGCTGGGAAAGGGAGGCATCTGCTATTTTCCTTTTTTTTTTTTCCTTCATTTTTAGAGGCCTTCTGACCAGAAGTCTCGCCGCGTTACTGGTTTTTAAGGCCAAACAGATCCGAGTACTGAACCCACCACCTCCGCCAGGCAATGCACGCAGGAACGTTTTCAAAATAAATATGGGCCATTTCCTCTCTTTTACCTGATTAATTTATTACCTGCATGCTAATAGGCACGGTCTGGAGGGGAAAAAAAAAAAAAGGAAAGACAAGAAAAAAAATCAGGAGGAATAACAGAGGAGGAGAAGGTCGATTCTTTTGGGGGGAGAGACAATTTTCGCTGGCGAAGCCTCTCTCCTTGCAAGTGCAAGTGTGGGCAGGACACGGCCGAGCCCTCCCGTCCCTTCCCGGGCTCGCCTGCAACCCGCAAAATATTGCAAAGGAAGTAATTAACGCTCCTTTCTAATGAATTATTATGAATGAATTAATGACTGTGATTACATGTGCGGAGGGCTCGCTCCCGCAGGATCCCTCTGAGCCCTCCCCAAACTCTGCTTCGGTCTGGCGGCCGCGCACACAGAGCCCCGGGACGGGGCCGCCCCGGTGCCCCCGGGCTCGGGGCTGGGGAGGGTTTGCCTTGGCTTTTGGAAAAGAGAAATACTTCTCGGATTTTTCTTTATTTTTTTTTTTTTTAGGTTGTAAAGGGGTTTTAAAAGTAGTTGTAAATAGAAAAACAAAGGACAGGAGTTCCGCCTGTGACACAGGGCCGGGGTAGATTTTTTTTATTGCTCCCCCCCATCTTTTTCTTTCCTGCAGACAGAGTAAATCAAAGCGCTTGTTTTCGTTTCCCAGCACTGTTAACTTTCCTTGATTTTCCCAGTACCGGCTTTTTCCACTCTCCCGCCTCCGCCCCGAAGTGGCGAGGGGCAGAGGTGCGCGCCCGAGACCGGCGCTCCGCGGGCGGCGGCGGATCGTGCGTGGGGCAGTCACGGCCCCGCCTCGGGACCCGCGACCACAAACGCGCTCCACGAGCTGGGGAGGTGGGGAAAAGATGTTACCCGGGCTTCTTCTATAAAGTCTTATCGATTTGGGCAAGTCTCGGCGCCCTCGCCCCCCCCTCACCCCCCCCCCTCCCCCCGGGAGATGTAAGAGCAGAGAACTTGAGAGAGAAGTTTCTCTACTACTTTTAAGGTGACCTTTGGGAAAGTTTCCGCACTTTCTCTTTTACCGCTCAAGGACTTTATTTGAAGTTTCTTGTCTGACTACGCTCTCTCCAAAGCTGAACCTGTGTCTTACATTGCTCTTCTCAAGCCTCTTTATCCTTGAAAAAGATTGAGACGCAAATACGTTTTTCTTCCCTTTTTTAAAAAACCCAGTTGATCCCTCTGCATGAAGCTCTTTCTCTCTCGAAAAAAACAATAACCTCTCTCCTTAGAGAAGAGCTTGGGAGAAAGGTAAAATACTTCCATACCTGTTGCAACTATCTGAGTGCAGATCCCCCCACTAATTCCCCGTCCCCCCCAGTTTAAAACATCAGCTGGTGCCTGTGGACTGAGGCTGGGTCCGACGTGAGCCGGCTGACGGCTTAGCCAGAGAAATTCAGAGATCTGCAGCGGGCTGTGCGTGGATGCCTGTCCCGGGTCGTGCGTGGCCGACCCCCCCCGGGCGGGCAGAGTGGGGGCCCAACCTTGCCCGTGCTCCGCCGCTCGGCTGCGGGGGGAGGGGGGGAAGCGCTTCCCTCGCCTGCCACCACGCGTGTATTTATTTTCCAGGCGTTCCGGGGAGATTTCCCCGAGGTTTATTTGCACGGAAGATGCGGAGGCAGCGGCAGGCGAAGATTTATTTTTTACGGTAGGAGTTTGTGGGGGCGACCTCGGCCCAGCTTCCCTTGCACCACCACCACCAGCAGCCCCCCTCCCCGGGGCTACCAACCCAGAGGTGCCCTCGCCTCGGGCTGGGGCCGGAGCCGGCCCCGGCGAGTCCCCTGCCCCGGCCAGCCCCAGGGAGCCCGGTACCGGGGGAAAAAAGGCCACGGAAAGAAACTTTCCCCTCTATGATTGTGTTACCTTTGGCCGACCGTGTAATGAAAATCCTCGGAAAATGTTACACAACACGAGGATACCCTTTTGGAGCAAAGTTTCCAGAAAAGCCTGGCCGCTTCCCCGGGGCGGGGGGCGATGCTGGGGGCGCCGTTATCTCCCGGGAAGCACAAGCGCATCCTCCGCGGTCCCGCTCGCCGCTTCCCCCCTTCCCGGGCCGGCCGCCGCCGAAACGTGAGCCCGAAAATAATATAACCTGTCTGCGGGCGCAGACATCTCTCTCGCCCTTACAGTGTTACAAAAAAAGCATTTAAATTAATCAGGGCGCCCCCCACGGCTGCTAATTGGGGAGGGAGGGAAGGGAGGGCTGGCCGGGGCCGGCGGGCAGAGCGGCCGCGGGTTTTGCGCTGCCGGTGTCGCGCCGGGAGGAGCTCACGGGTTGTGCCCCCC
>NW_010972775.1:18502261-18503293 GCF_000737465.1 Haliaeetus leucocephalus
CGCCGCCCTGGTGTACCCCCCCCCCCCCCCGCCGTTCCCCGGGGGTGAGGGCTGGGGAGGGGCCGGGGGTCGGTGCTTTGCCCCCGGCGGGGCGGCACGTTACGCTGCCGGTACCGCGGCAGAGGGGTGCGTGGGGGTGGCGGGGCGGCAGGCGGGGCACGCCGCTTCCACCGAGCTGTCCCGGGGATGGTGGGATTAGGGAGGACATTGTCGCAGCCGGGGAGCTGCATCCCCCCCTAAAACCAACTCCACCAAGAGCCGGAGGGTGGGTTTAGTTTATTTCATTTTTATTTTATTTTAATTGCCCAGTTCTCGCGATAAGGCAAACCTGGCGAGAGCTGGCTCCCCCCCCCCGCTACTCGCCAGCAAAGTTGTGATGAAAAAAGCAGAATAAATAAGTCTCCGTCACCCCATCGCCACCCGGCACCGCGGAGGCATTTCGCCCGGAGCGGGGCGGGGGGGAGCGGGGCCAGGTGGGGGGCTCGTCCCAGTGAAAATCTCCTGGCCGGGTGGCATCTCTGGCTTGGGGGGGGGGATGCTGGAGAGAGACAAGCAGCCCCCAGGACACCCCTTCTCCCTAAGTCACGAACTGGGTAGTGCAGTGTTTGCAACCCCCCCCCCCCCCCGCCTTCGCCACTCCTCGCAGGAACCAGCTCTCCTATTCCCAGCCAGGCAGGCACCACGCCCCTCGCAAATCCAGCCCGGGGATGCACCTTGTTTCTTGCTACTACCTCTATTTATTACAATAATAATAATAATAAAATAAAAATTTATTATTATTATTATTATTACTATGACATGCCGCTGCGGCTCCGCTGCTGCCAAGCGGCGCAGGCGAAGAGCTGTGGGGTTGGGGGTTTTGGGTCGGTTTTTTTGCTTGGTTTGGGGTTTTTTTTTGGAGGGGGGGCATGGCAAAAGGAGGGGCTTTAGGGCGAAGCTTTAGGGGATCAGGTGAAGAGTGGGTCGGGGCCGGAGCCCCGCTCCGCCCGCAGCTGCCGCCCGCTCCCCCGCACGGCAGCGCCGGTGGCTCCA
>NW_010972775.1:18503303-18511055 GCF_000737465.1 Haliaeetus leucocephalus
GGGGACGTGGCGGGAGGGACGTGGGGGGGAGGGCTTGGAAAACCGTCCAATTTTCCTGTGAAAGAAAAGAAAATAATCAGGGGGGAGAGGGACTGTGGTGAATTGGTGTGAAGGAAGTGGGATTATTGCCTTAATTTTGGACAATGATAACCGAATGAGGTAAAAACAAAACTCGCTTCATTATATACAACAAAATGTAATTTATACCCAGGGATGCCTGTCCACTGAGATTTACATCATTTGCTGATAGCGATCACACTTATTACTTTTCTTCAAAGACTTTTTTTCCCCCTTTAAAAAAAAAAGAAGAGGGCATTTGTGCTAAATTGCCCAATGCTAGTGTGATAACTGTCAAAAGTTTGACATCAAAGGGAACTAATATTATTCAGTTACCAGAGGAGCTGTCTGTCCAAATAAGAATATCTTAATTACTGAATCACAACGGTAGAAAAGGGAACAGATCTGAAAAGGAGAGGGGCTGTCGGGGGGGGGGGGGGGTTTAGTCTGTTCCTTTTTGATGAACCATCTATATTAGGCCACTGTGCGATTCTTAATCATGTTTAGTGGTTTATACCCTTTCTCTCTCCCCACCGGTCCTCTGAACTTTATAACTATATGTAAACACGTTGTCAGTTTGAAAATAATCTTCTCTGGGTTCTTGTTAGAAGAAATTTCAATCTTCTTCAGTTCTAGATTAGGCGGTCTAGTTTTCTCTATCAGTGAATGGACTGGGGTTTCTTGGACAATAATGTGCCAATTGTTGATGGTTTGTGACCCATAAAATGTGAGGGTGACTATTCTGGCTTTGGTATGTAATTATGCAAAACACTTTCTATAAAGGCTTGCCATCTGATCTAATGACAGTCCCTGCGGTCTATTTCAAAAAGGGAGGGTCTTTATATACAGCTCCTGAGAGAAAGAAAAGTAACATTTTGTTTTAATACAAGTTTTATGGGAAAAAATGGATAAATACAGAAACATCTGAACACATAGGCAAGCGTTTTCGGGGCAAATTAAACTAATGACGAGTTATTTTAATAAGTTCATCATAGCAACGCCGCGGACCTATAGCATAGGGATAGGGACAAATGATGTGAAATCCCTACACCCCCGCCCCCCCCGCCAAAAAAAATTATCTTCAACTCCTAAGCACCTTGGCGGAGATGGGAGGTCGCCGCAGAGGAGGTGGACGCCGGGGGTCCCGGACCAGCCTCCCACCGCCGCGGGCTTTTGCCGTCCCATCGGAGTCATTTATTTGCCCCCTTTTCAAGCTGCAGAGGAAGCCGGGATCCTACCTTAGCAAGGCTGTGCGAATGAGCTGGGCACTTGGGATGACACCTAGCACGCTATTAAATGGACGGCTGTTTCACCTGATAAATTAACGCCAACAAAATACAATAAAATCACCAGGATCGGCATAACCAGCTCCATCCCTCTCCAAAGAGTCTGGGGCAGGAGGGGGTTGCTTTTAAACAGGTGAACAGGACGGCAGGAAGGAGCCATATAAGTTCCTTTAAAGAAAAGGGGAAAAGTTAGGAATGTTTGGGGGTTTTAAATTTTTTTTGTGGGTTTTTTTTTCCCCTTCCCCCCCCCTTCTGTTTTCTTGAAAGGAGGAACGCTAAAGGGCTTCGGCTGCTTTGGTTGCTACCAAATGACATTGCTGCTACGTCACGGGACAAAACATAAACACTGCTGCCAATTTAAATTGATGTATAAAGATTAATGGGAGATGAAGCATACTAACAACCTGGATTATAATGGCAGGAATAGTTATTATTTCTCCAGAGCACATCCATATATACAGAGAGCCATAGGGAGCACACACTCGTCGCTAGAATTTTATCTCTCCACATAGGCATGATGTGTGTCCACCGTGACATGTTTAATTCCCCCGTGGACTAAACTAATACGATTAAAAAAAAAAAGAAAGCAAGCAAGAAAGGCTGATTAAAAGGGAGAATCAACAAAATATCAACATGCCACAGAGAGGAAGGAGGAATAGATAATTAGAAGCAAAAGAGAAGCAGGTAATTATGATCTGAAATTAAATATGATGTTTAAGACGTCTCCTTTGTACTGCAGTGAAGATTTCAGATTCATACCCATAATAAACACTCAGGTTGTCATCTGGAGGTGCAAATCTGAAAGATATTCCAACAAATGAAGTGCTGGCAGAGAGAGGTATAAAGAGATCTCCGCCTGTCAGGGGTCAGACAGCCTGAGATTGCTTCTAGAGATCTTTTGAAAATTTCACACGATTGAAGGCTTAGGGGCTTTGCTGCGTTCGCATTTCAAACTCAGATCAGCGGGATCACAATCAAAAATAGAGGTCTGGAAAATTTTGATGCAAAGATGGCCACAGGCTTCAGTGATTTTTTTTTTTCTTCTTCTTCTTCTTCTCCCAGACAGACACTCTGACATGACTATGATCCCTGGGATGACAGAGTTGTCAGAAAAGAAAGAGAAAATAGCATCTTGTCGTGTAACTTCCTATCAGTCAAAAGGAATTTAGGATCCTCTTTCCAATAAAAGAGAGGGAGAGGGAGCAAGAGGGGGAGCGGGGGAAGACGAGGCTTTCTTACCAAGCAAAGTGAAGAGTTCTGTGTTTTATAATTAATATTCCACACCTAAACGTTTCTGAGCTCTTCCCTTTGCATTCCTCCCACCCCATCACCTTCTTCTCCTCTACAATTTCAATTTTAGATCAATTCATGTCCTTCGCAACAGTGTGCATAAGTGATATAATATTGGCTACGTGTATATTTATGTCTAATACTGTATCATTCATCGTATACCCTTACATGAACTATATCGCATTTTTTACTCGAACTTAATTTTAAAGAGATGACTTTTGCTACAAATATCTCACCCTATTATTGCTTTATTTAAATCAATAAATCGTTTGAAGAAATTTTGTTTAAAGTCTAAAAAAGAAGTCGGAATAACGGAAGGAAATAGAAAATTAAAAAGTGTCCCCCTAAGAGCCGAGGAACAGCGAAAGATGGATTAAGCCAACGGGAATTGTGTTAAAACATATATTCAGTAAATTCTATTTATAACTCTTCTGGAAAGGTCAGGTGCAATAGGAAGTGTTTTATCATCTAAGCTATTTCAAATTAATTGCTATTGATTTGTTGACCAGGAGGAAGAGTAGTTAGCTCAGATCTAATTATTGTGGTTTCTAAAAGAAACGATGCGGGTAACTTTCCGAAATGAACGAGCTGGGTTTGGAAAGAGGAACTTGCCGGGATGCTCCTTCCTAATTAGCTCCGAGGCAAGCGTTTGGGGACCTCGGACCCTGGGAAAGTTTCCCCCTCTGCATTTTACTTCTAGGTTCTCTGCAAGCCAAATCCTAAGAAATAGTAAAAATTCCCTCTTGTTTCACATCCTGGATGGATTTTTGTTTGATTTTTTTTTCTTTTTTTTTAGCTAATTTATCTGGTGCAGGGTGCGCTTCCTCAGGTAGAGAGGATAGGGAAGCAGCGAAAATGTGCTTTTGGTAATTGACCTTCTACATATATATATTTCTTTATGAAAGAAGAAAAAATATTAACAAGAAAGATGAACATTTTTGCCCCTTGGAAGGGATGAAAAAGGATTCGGACTCCGCTGAGTAACGGAGTCTCACAATCCCTCTCGAAATAACAAATAACCGCCCTGCCAGGCTGAGAAGCAGAAAGTAACCTCTGCAAAATGCCTAAAATGATAAGATTTGCATTGGTAAAGTTATGATAAGGAAGCCTGTATTTAAAACCGCTAAAGTTTCCCGTCGTCCGTCCCCCCCCCGAATTGAGAGTTGTAACTGGCAAATGACATCTCAATAATGAACAAAAACATTCTTTTTTTTTTTTTCCCCTTGCCATCTGAAGCAATCAGTTAATTAACAAATAACCCCCTAATTTTGCGTGGACCCCACCTTTTCTAAATGAAGGATGAAAATTTTAAGAAGAAAAATTATCGACGAACTTGAGGGTGTGAAGAAAAAAACTTTCGAGAGATGCTTTCGCGGTGTATTTTCATCTGCTGGCAATATTTCTGGGCTATGTCACAAAAATGAACCTACGCGGAAGTGGAAGCAATTTCCTGAAGATAATAAACAAGGCTAAAGAATTTCAAATAAAGTAATTCAAACATGCAGTGATGGGTTGGTTTAAAGAATGATCAGAAACATCTTTTGGGGGGGGATATTTCCCCCCCGCCCCCCTCCAGAAAAGACAAACCAGAATGAGGAGGATTCGGGCTTTTGTGCCTGTATCTGGATGGTGATGTTCTTGCAATCCAGGTTTTCGGGTGCAAATTCACAAATGGGGAAATAAAGACAGAAAATCTGAGGAACAGAGTTAGAAAGACGCAAGATTAAAGGCATTAGACGGGCAGTGGGGAGGAACAGAAATAACTCTATTTATAAGAACTATTTCCCTCTTTGGGGAGGAAAAAACCCAAGTATTTTTGCACATGCACAACATAAATCTCAGCTTCTGCCGAATTCCCCGCTTCGAGCTGAACAAACGGCATTCGGGGGGAATAGAAGTAGCAAAAATGGATGCAAGTCCTAACTATGCCTTTGCCTTCGAGCTGCCCTGGAAAACAGCACGTTTGTGCTCGTGTCGCGTTGATGTTTTTTAATCTCTGAAAAGGTCCCGTCCTGCTGCGGGGAGTTCGTACCTGGGCAGAGGTGGGGGGAGCGGCGGGGGGAGAAGCAGCAAACGAACTTGGCAGGAGGGAATCGTTGCTATTCTGGACAAGGACGCGGGGCAGGAGTTTAACTCTCAAACTTTTACTTGGGAAGAGTAAAAAAAAAAAAAAAAAGAAATATTAAAGAGGTGTATTGCGCGGAAGGTGGTGGGCGCTGGGTTGAAGTGGTGATCCCCCCTCCTGCGGGTTTTCGCTGAGGCTGAGGGAGAGGAGGTAGGGAATTTGTATTCCTTTCACCCTAGAGATGGACAAGATTGTCCTGACAACTGCAAAACGTGGGGGCTCGGACCTTTGTTCTGGGGCTGGCGATTGCAATTTGGAGGTGGCGGTTTATGTTTTCTACCTTTTTAAAGAAAAGCGGGACGGTCCGTGGCTGGAGATTTTTTGCTCAATAAAGTTTTTACAGATCGAGGGTGGGTTTTCTTTTTCTTTTCTTGTCTTTCTTTTTTTTTTTTTCCCCCTGTTTTTGTTTTGTATTGAAGCGTGGCCAACAGCTCGCTAACAAACCTGGAAATTAATGGAAACGCTTCTGGACACCCCAGCCCGCTTGGCGAGAGCATCCCTAACCCGGGGTAGGAGCAGGCGAAAGGGCCCGATCCTGTCTCCCTTTCTCAAGGAAATCCACCTGGCTCTCACTCTGGTCTCTATATTTATTTTCGGGGGGGAGGGGGGGAGGTATGTTATCTTTAATTCCCCAAATCGGGACTCCCCATCACACCTTCCGCCCCCCCTTTCTCCCCCAGCACCCAACCTCCCTCTCTCGCTGCCCCACGCAGGACGAGTTCAGTGTCAGCAGCGGGACCAAGTCCCAGCTGGCTCTGGGCTCTGGATGTGACTCCCAGGGCCCGATCCTGTGTTCCCCCCCCCTCCGCAGGGCACCCCTTCCCGATGCGGGTCCCCCAGCCCCGGCGGGGGCAGGGGCAGGCGGGCACCGCGCTCCTCCGGCTGCCGCACGGCGAGGTGGAAACAACACCAGGGACACGTGTTGAAGGAAAACGCCTCCTACGACACATAACGCCTTTTCATGGACCCCCAAGTAAATGAAATCCTCCTTAAATCTTCTCGTTTGCAACTGACACGGCAGCTAATATTACCATTAATTGAAGGGGGAGCTGCGCTTGACTTCTGGGGAGTTTCACTCGGGTTTTTTACACGGGTGCTTTAGGGCTTCCCTGGGAGCCCGCCAGCTTTCTGCGCACACCTTGCAGCCCTGACCTGAAACTCTCGTTACCTTCGTGCACGCAGTTAATCCCGGGCTGGAAGTGGACTTCACAGAAGTCTATACGTATGGCCTGCCATGTATATATTGCTCCGTGCACGTCTGTCATGGAAGCGTGGTTTGCTGGAAGTACACGTATGCGAGTCTCAGTGCGGGGCACAGACATCCCCGGCCGCGGGTATATGCGCTTCCCCGCACACACCCACGGGGGACGTCTACCCCCGCGTGGGCACCCGGACGCGAGGGTGTGCCCTGGGGGGGTTTGCAGAGGGCTCGGTGCCTCCGCTTGGTTGGGAGGACCAGGGACCGGGGGGGCTGGCCGAGGGGGACCGCCAGAATTGTTCCCAGGCACCAAACACTGCTGTGGAGATTTCACACGATCTTCCTAATGCCACGTTTTATATTTTATGATTTCTTGCCAGCATCTCAGTGTGTTTCTGTTTAGATATACTAAGCTCCTTGAAATTAATTAACCTGTGGTCAGCAACAAAAAAAAGTAATACTGGTTAAGCTATATTCCTTTACAACGTTTGGTCACAGTTAGTTACAGAATTTTCCAGCTGTGAAGATGATGTACACTATTTACTGTAATTGAATTGCTGTTATAACACCTTTCAAGAGGAAAAGTGATACATGACAAAAGTTGAGCTGACGCAAAGACCCCCCCCACCCCCCACTCCCGCTTATCTGGAATAAGAACTTCACTGCAGAGACACCCCCCCGTGTCTGCCCCGGGGGTGGGTGAGGACCCAGCCCCCGCGCAGCGGTGCGGAAGCCCTTCCGCACCCGCGCTCCGCTGCAAACCCGCGGTAGACCGGCTCATCGGCTCCGCCGCGCCCCGAGCAAACTCCGCGCATCCCGCCGGGAATTCCGGGCTGAAAGGGGCACGGGGCTCAGCCCCAGACGTCCCGGTGCTGCTCGGTCGCATCGCAGCATCAGCCAGAAACTCCGCTACAGCGGAGTCTGCGGCGAGGAGGGGGAGAGGGTGTTAATTTATAGCTTAAAGGGCTGAAAACAACCGTTCTCATGTTTGGGGTGGCAATTGGATTTATTTCCTTCCAACTCGTAATAGATTCTCTAGAGCATCAGAGAGATTATTTTATAAAGTAAATTCAAAGCAGGCTGTTCATTAGATCCCATTATTATTAAAAGGGGACCATCAGTTGGAAAAAAATCTATCTAATTTGGGGGAAAAAAACCACACATTTTAAATAATTTCTGTAACTTTTGCTACCTTTGGCGTTTTTGGCAAGAGAACAAACATAAACCCGGAGGAGTTAGAAGTGTCCCCCCCCCCCCCTTTTTTCCCCTCCTCAGTGCCACATAACAGCCTTTCCTCCTTCAACTTCAAAGAGGACTGAAAGGACAAACATTCTGATACAGCTAATAATACACGGTGAGAAAGAATTTGCATTCCTTAGCAAATATAAGTGCTCATTAATAGAATCATGTATTTGGCTAAGAACATCTTGCCAGTACCGCTGGGAGATAAAAAGTGTTTATGTGGAGAGGGTTTGAGGAAGAGTTTTGATTGACGTTGTGGGAGTCACATCTTCCCCTTTCCCCCCAGTCATATATATTAGGTCAACGATTACTATTTAAAATAAATAAAAAAAAAAGTGAAGTAATAATCATAAAAGAACAGATGGGGACAGAGTGCCCTGCGACTTCTGAAAGGCACAGCAAGGACTCTCTGCCTATAAATTCATCAAGATAATGCTAATTGCACCCTTAGGCCGTGTCGTAGCTCCCAGTCGCCCTGCCCTGCCGGGGAGGCCCGCATCCTCCCCGCATCCTCCCCGCATCCTCCCCGCATCCGCGCCCGCATCCGCACCCGC
>NW_010972775.1:18511174-18533701 GCF_000737465.1 Haliaeetus leucocephalus
CGGGCTGCTCTCTGCCCGCCGCCTCCCCCCGCGCTCCGGCGTGGTTTTACCGCCGGGCTGGGGGGTTTCTCGCCCGAAGGCTCCTGCGGGCCCTTGGCTGCGCTGTACGCGCCCGGAGGATCGGTCCGACCGCAACCCCGAGCCCCTGGAGGTGCCCAGCGCGGTTCTGACGCTGGGCCCCGCCGTAGGGATGCGTTAACAGGGGACCGGTCGGTTTTGCCGTCGATACGGGGTGCAGCACGCCGCCACAGCATCGCTGGGGGACTATCGCTAGGAGCTCTCTCCTTCCGACCTGTACTTTCTTAAGCTCTAAGCTGAGGTGATTCTACCTAATAGGTGTGGTGGGAAACGGTAAACAGAATTGAAGTCGCTTTCTGATTAAAACTCTGCTCATTTGACCGAGCTGAAGACAATTGTAGTGATTACCCACAGCTTATTTTGCCCTCATGAGAACCCCAATTTTGGTCTCATTTACCCTACTGTAAATCTGGACATATTCTTCCCTCTCAAGAAGAATTCTCCAAGAGGGAATAAATCAGCTTGATGTGGACCCCAGGAAAGTTTACTGACACCCAGCTGGGCACACCTTTCCTGTTTTCGGCACAAAAAATCATATTAAAAAGATAAAACCTTAGAGAAATTGAAAAGCAACTTTGCCTTTTAAGGTGATTATCTGGGAATCTCTCCTGCTCTCCTGACTTATGCCTACAGTTACTGATTCACATCTTGCTACAAGAAAGAATATAAAAATATCTGGCCAGAGCAGGCTGAGTAGGTGTCCCTGCGAGGCGACTCACAGAGAGGAGACGCTGGATCAGAATTGCAGCTAGACATAGGGACTATAATTTGATCTCCTGGGTTTCTAGCATCTAGTTTTAAAAGTGTCATAATTAGCAGCATTTTAAAGGTGAACAATATGTCTTCAGCTGTTATTTTGAAGGACCTGGTGAGTTTATTATCACTTCAGTCTTTAACATCAGGTTTGGGTAGCTTTCTAGAAGCTAACCCTTAATACAGCTGCAAGGTTGAAAGCTCGGTGTAAACACTGAGCAAGGACACAGCCCTCCACTGAGAGTTTTACTACATCAAACTTTGTCGCTAACAGTTCCTTCCTGGCTTTCAATCTTTCAGGCTTATTTAAAGAAGTTATCTTTGTCTGGGAGTTTCTTTAGTTTTTGTTAGATTTCGAAGCAGCTTTCTATACATATACGTGAGCGTATTTGTATTACTCAAACACAGCTGAACATAATTTGCCTGTGACTTTAGCGGGACCATATTTCATCAGAGATGCACATGAACACCAGAGAAACGGCGCAAGGAAAATATCACATGTGGTTCTCTGGGATGGTTTGTGTACGGCAAGAGCAGAAACATGTTTCAGCTTCAAAGAAGTCCTGTATTTTATTAGCATAATCGGTAGAAATTGTCAGTCAGGGGCTTGCTGTTGGTTTAGGCCCAGCGGTCATTGGTCTAATAACCTTCTGACTGAGTTTAGGATTAAAAAGTCAAAAGTTTTTGGTTCATTCAGCAAGCGGGACCCTCTGTCTGAGCACACTGACGTCTGCGTGACTCTTTGTTCTGCCCCAGTGGTCCCCAGCCCACGCTGGCCCTGGGATAATAATATCAAGCAAGGAATGCACTGTCTTTTTTTTTTTTTTCTCCCCTCTCCCCATCCTTTTTAATTCCTATGGCTGTGAGCAGCCTCGGAGGGTCCATAAGGTTAACAAATTGGGAATTTCAAACCCCTTTGTTTCAGCCTCCCCTGAAACACGCCTGTCGGCTTTGCTCCGGGGCCGTGAACCCGGGAATCCTTCCCGACCGATGGCCCCGAGCTTGCAGGGCCCTGAGCTGCGGGGCCAGCCTCAGCAGGGGACTGCCCCAGGGTGAGGAGCGCAGATCTTCTGGGATGAAACAAAATGTTTCAGATGCAATGAATTGGACATCTGTTTCATCAGAGAAAAAAAGAAAAAAAATTCATCAGCTCTAATGAGAGATGCTAAGATATTTTGGTATGTTGATAGGCTGCCTCCTGCTCCTCACAGCTGGAACAAACATGCCACCTAATCTATTGGTCCCTAGGAATTATTTTTTTTTTTTCCCCCAGGTAATACCTTTTCTTCACATCAGAGCACTGGAGTATCAGTAGCATGCACTTGATGCTTTTCAGTGCACTCTTTAGCGCTTTTGGGTCATTGCCAGCCTTCAATTTACCTGTAAGTTCCCTTATCTCTAGCCTGTGGATCCATTCTATGCTGGATTTCTTAAATACAATGATGTTCTGTGTGAGCTGTTGTTTTTTAATTCAGCAGCTCTACCAGTGCTAAAAGTCTGTTTTGTCTTTTAACGTGGTCAGGGGATCTGCTTTTACCGTGAGCTTGTCCTGTAGGATTCACCTCCTCCCAATGCTTCCTTGCCCTCTAAATGTGCTGAACCAGGCATGCAGGGCTTGCTCTTTCTCACATTGAGAACATCTCAGTGCCACCCATCACCTGCAGCAGTCTACTGCTCAGTGCTGGGTGGCACTCCCATGTGCTGGTTTCCTTATCAAGAGATGTTACCCCTTGGTTCGTGGGATTTTTATTAGCAGCTTTGTGTGGACTCTGAATGGTTTTACAGTATGCTCCTGGACCTGATCAAATTTTCCCCTTTGGTTATAGGTTGGTTTTGTGCACAGATTCAGTTCTTGCAAACTGAACTCTTCAGTTCTTTGTGTAAACCTATTTTTCCTGTAAATACAATACTATTTCTGGAGTCTTCTCTGGGAGGGAATTCCTCTCCAGCTTCTATTTACTCCATTCCCAGGTACTGTGTTTTTCTAGGTGCAGGTCTCATTTGCTTTTATTCGTACTTTCCTCCTTGCAAGAGGTGTCAGGAGGCTGAGCTCTACCCAACCCATCTTACATACTGTGGGCTGAACAATGCCATGAAAGATGCATCTTCTTCTAACACCGAAAAGCAGTGACCAGAGACGGTGCAAATATAGTTGGGATTTTAGCCAGGCCCTTGCAGACCAACTTTACAGTATTACCTGCGAGAAGACCATTGCCTCCCAGCAGACGATTGCCTTTTCTTGGGCAGTCCCTGCAAGCTCCATGCAGCTGCCCCAGCAGTGGCCTGTTTCCAAAGTGCTGTCATCCACGTTTATTCAATCCCTGTTGTAGTACAGTTTCTTCTGGAAGCAGGATCCCATCTGAAGCTACTGATAACAGCTTGTTGTGCTGTTGACACGGTTGCGGATCCTGTGACTCCCCATATTTCTTTTTTTAGCAGAAGCATTCCAGCTCTATTTTGTTTTAAGCCTTCCTTTCATTAAATTGTGCTGATGCCACAGAAAATTGTCAGCTGTCCATTCTTTCCCTAGACAGGGAATATATCTATATGTATATATATGTATATATGTATGTATAATCACAGCAAGGGGAGGAAAGGGTCAGGTGTTGCTATGGAAAGAGACTATTAATCTGTGACAGAACTGGTACTACGGGAGGTGAGAGCCTTCCCCTGCACAAAACAAGGCTTTAAAAGGAAGCTCACAGAAAGCCCAGCCCCTCTCTGGGGGACCCCTGCCCCAAGTTTGGTAATTTGGCAATTTGTTTCTTGCATTACTTGACTTTGCTGATGGCTCTTCAGCCAGATTTTCATTCATCTAAATGTATCCTAGTCTAAACTAGTCTGGATTAAATTAGAAGGAAGATTTGTATAAGGTATTGGTTTGAATGCTTCACAAAGAGCTTGATGGCTAGGTCGCAAAGATTACCAAAATTTGTCAAAAATCCTGTGATGGTTTATGCCAGCCAAGCATCTACTTATATGCATAAAACATCTTTTACTTTTAATAAGTGTATCCAAAAAGAAAAAAGGGGAAGTTGGAGGCAAGGGGAGAGATTATCCCCTTTTCTCACCTATTCTGTTAAAATTATGTCCCTTAGACACCTCAGCTGCATATCACTCTCTGGTCCATCATGGTCATGGGTTTCATCTGGGACTATCATGTCAATCAGCCTGCGGCAAATGAAACCAGCTCTGCTCTTATTCATTAACTCCATCACTGACCAGGAGGAGGGAGCGGAGGGGAACCCTCTGGTGCCTTTGCAGAATGGGGTTCCCTTTGCTCCATGTGTGGCCATCCAGATGCACACAAGTGGCTTCATCTTCCTGATGCTCCCAGTGAGGATGGGATTGAAGCAGCTGCTCCTGCCCAACCAACTGGTCTTTATCTGTGTGTCCCACAAAATATACGAGACACGTTATTAACTGTGGCATCTTGATTGCATTTAAAACTAATAGGACAAAAGGTAGATCTGCCAGCTGAATTTCTCATCTATAAAACTTAGGTTGCACTCTGGGTGTTTTTATATCAGTAGAAGAGTTATCTCTCTGGATGCATTTTTCAGCAGCCCGTCTGATAGATTCATCCTGGGCCGGCTTAGCGATGGAGCTAGAAGTAAAGAGTTAAATTAATTTCTTCACATAAGGCAGGATTCTTCAATCCATTTTGCTTTTCCAGCCCCTGCCATTTTTCTCGCTGACCGCAGACCTGCCAGTTGGTGTCACCTCTCCCGGTCACTCGGAGGTTGCCTCATGGACCACAGGGTCTCTCCTGGCCAAAGGCTGGAAACTGCTGCTTGGAGAAATGTGAACAAGCAGGATAAGCCTCTCTCAGGGTCATTGGCCTGGCACAATACTCACACACACCAAGTAATGTGCCACAAGCAACATTTTATTTCTGCTCTGTCTGCCAGTCTCAATTTCAACTGTTTTTACATTTTCTTTTGCCACAGGAAACATCAGAGGACTGTGGATTGGGGAGCACCGGCCTATGTAGAATAAGAAGACTTGGCTTAGGTATTAAAGTATTAACATTTCCTTGGGTCTCCCTTATCTCTCTAGCATTTTTAGATTTTCTTCAGAAGTAGTTTGCTTGATTCTGATATTTTTGTGTTGCTCTGGACCCTTAAATTCTGATAAGAAATCATCGTGTCTTGCTCTTGCCTCTTTTAAATCTTTGCAATCTGAACGTGTCCCCTCGCAGGCACACGTTTGTGTGTATCCACACAGAGACATGTGTTGATATACAGAGAAACAGAAAATGGGCTTTATGTGTCTCTCTGGAAATCACACCTGGGAAAGAGGGGTGGCTCTTTCCTCTACAGCATTTAGAAATATTCTATGACCCCTCTCTGCATTTTGCAGAGCAGATTTTGCTGCAGAACCAGCACTCAGAGAAGGGCTGTGGCCCTGGCTTCTGTGTTAGGATGATTCTTCCCCCCCCCTCCAAGATCAGTGATGTTTTCAGCCAAGAGCGGTGAATGTGGAGAGGCAAATGGCAGAATACTTGCAAATATTTGAAGGGGTTTTGCTGATCAGGTTTCAGAGCTCCAGTTAGTCATTATTTCATAACGCAGAAGAAATACAGCCTCAGTCTTCTCTAAGTGATAGACACAGGGTAAAATCATAGGGGCTCCGGTGTACTTCCCGATATTAAGAGAGCTAAAGTGCTGTTCAGATGTAATCCAGTCAACAGGATGCTACTCTAAGCAAGCTGGGCAGTAAGGCAAACTGAGCTGATGATCAGCCGGTGCACGGTACCACCATGTACCATGACAAGAATGAAAAATAAAAAGAACTGGCCTATTTGAAACTTTGGGATAAGGGTCAAGATGTTGCCTGACGTGATTATCAGTGGTCACTAGTGACAAGAAGACTGGTGAGAAGGGGAGGGAGGTGATAAGCAAGAGCTCGTGGTATGCCTGGGGCAGGCAAAAGAAGAGTCAGGAAGAAACATATTTTCCGGAGCAAAGAGATTAATTAGTGAGAAGGGCTGGTTTTGCAGCACAGAGCAGGTTTTCTTCACAAATGGGCCTGAATAGTACCATTAAAGAGGTGGGGTTGTATTTCTTCTCTTGGGAATCAATAGTTTGTTTGCTAGTGAGCGAAGAGGGATGCAATGTTCTTAGTCCTACCAGTAAATCTATCTCCAATAAAAGCAAATCTTAGTAAATAGGAAAGCTTTTTTTTTTTTTCCTTTGTTTGGGTGGGATTTTTTGCATGATAACATGTGCCTTGTTAAATGGTGTCCATCCACATCACTGCAAGTGCTCCTCAAAGCCAAAAGTGTTTATGGGATAAATTTCAAATGGTGAAGGAAAGGGTGCATCACCATCACCTTATACAGTTGTTACATACTTTGCATCCCGTGTCCATTTTAAATTAAATGGCAAGTTATGAGACATATTGTCTGCTACATTTGACCTATTTGTTATGATCTTGACGATTATTTTAAAGTTCCCACCTCAGGAACATTTCTTAAGTGATAGGAAAGAGGGACTACTGGCTACTTTTATGCTGAAGGAGTGCCATGAAAGGAGGATAGGGACAATGGAGTTAAAAAGGCAGTTGTAGAAGATGTGGCAAAACAGATGACTCAAGCTGGCATCGTTGGTGAAAAAGAAACTGAGAAATAGTCAGAAAGAATGATATGAAAAAAAAAGAAAGCATATGGGCATCTGGGAAGTGAGGTTAAGAAGTATGACCTTGCTGTAGGATAGAAGAAAGGAGTGTAAAGGATGTCTGAAAGATAGGCACAGGATGCTGAGAAAAGTGATTTGTCACTTGGTTTTTGGGATGGGTGACAGATGGGAAGCTGTGGTGAGGAAGGAGACGCAGAAAGGAGGAGAAGGGAGCACACAGCAGACCAGGCTGGACCTCAGAAAGGCGGTGGAGGGAAGGTGACAGGCGGCGCAGGTTGGGGGGAGCTGGGGATGGCTGCCAGCCTGTGTGGTGATGGTGTGGCATTGTCAGTGATGATATTGTCAGGGATGGCAGACGACGGGAGTAGGATATGAGGAATATGGGAGAAGAAAGCCCTCTCAGCCCCCACTGCTGACGTGGGAGGGGTGAGTTCAGTTTTGATCTCTCAGTGCAGTTCCTCAAAATCTGGGGCCATCTGGCCACAGTCCTGTCCCTCATACAAGCTGTCAGCAGCACCTAGGGATTGCTCTGGCAGCCAGGACTTGCTGGCGCATCCAAGAGCCTCCGTGCTCATGGCCAGGAGGGCAGATGGCACCGGATCCACTACAGTGGCTTTGCACCACCTGGTGTCCCCTGTTCGGGGAAGTCCTGCAGAGCCAGGTGAGCCTGGCTTCGGGCACTGCCATGTCACTCAGCCGGATGGTGTAGAGCCACCCCGCCCCATCGCAATGAATAGGCACCTAAACACCTTTGAGGATATGAGCCTTGGTGCAGACGTTCAGGATGGCCATGTTCATTTTTTGGCTGGTCGTGTTATGTCAGGCATCACCAAAGCAACAGCCTGAGGTGGGTGACAAAGCAGGAGAGTGAGAACTCGGTGGACGCAATGTCTACAAAGGAACAGATATTTGCAGTGATCGGTTTCTTCAACCCCATCTTCTGAGCACTTCCTTTGCTTAGTGCAGACCTGATGAATAAATTAAAATTTGGGCTGGTGTTTTGAGTTGCTCCAGCAATGGGTGTGAATAGGAGTCTCTGAAAACATGCACACCTATACATCAGGGATTATTTTATTCAAGAAATATTTTACTGGCCCTCAACCATCCCAATGACAACGCTATTTTATTATAGCATATCTGATAATGGGGATCTGAAAAGCTAATGCTTTGGGATAAGAAAGTGATGGTATGTGTTCATTACTGATCTTGGAGCTCCAGAAAAAATGCCAATGATTGCAGATCTTCTACGAAAAAAAATCAAGGCTCCAACAAAGACAGTATAAAATTGTGTATTAGAGGACATGACATGGGAAGCAAATGGTGACTGTGAACTGGTTAAAGGGTCAGTTCACCCTGGCTGAGGAGCGCTGGCCATTTCTTCTCTCACCTTGGGCACTGCTTCCTCACAGATGCTGTTCCTGGGAGAGAGAAGAGGTTGTAGTCAACTTGTCCAACCCACAGCCCTAACAAACTCTTCTAGCAGAGAAGACCCTAAGACTTTTTAGCTTGAATCCCATACATGCACGTATTTATTCCACTGGAAAATATAAATGTTTAAAAATAAATTACATCCATTTCAGTTAAACTTTAAGACTTCTCAAATCTAGGTATGACTTTCTGGTCAAAACCTTTGAGGCAAAGACCCTCATATAAGAATAACAAATTGACCCACAGTGAAGATATTCACAGAGTGAAACAGGAAGATAAATAGAAGGTTTGAACACAAGTTTTCTCTGCATCATAAACGGGTTCCCTAAGCATTAATTTATTAGTCATTCAGCAAAGGCAAGACAGGAGGAGAAAAAAGGCGAGAAGAAAAAAGGTTCCAGATTGATAAATTCACAACTGTTTTTGTTGTATTTTATCACATAACATCAATATACATGTAATGAATTAATATGCAAGCAAATAATGAAATATCTATAAACACACAAATAAATGTGTACCCGTATTGGACTAGTTGAAAGCGGAGACCAGTCTCAAAAAGTCACCTTAAACTATGGTAGACCACACAGCTATGTCACTTCACCCCAGAAAGCATCTCGTCCAACATCCACTGTATGATTATACACCCTGCTTTGGGACTGCACTAACGTGACAGTTTAGGAAGTACACTTAAATGAATGATCTGAAGTGTATGGCACAAGTACCTGTAATGGACCATCCCAAACTCCTCTTTCAGATAGGGAGAAAAGATGAAAACCACTGACACAGTAGCCTTGACACGGGTACTTGAACGAACTCTGTAGGTATGGTGAACGTGGTTCAAGTTAGCTGCAAATATTATTAAAGCAGCTACCAACTTAAAAATGCATAAACTGTAGAAGAAAGGGAACCATGGCAAAATCTGTTAGCAATAAAATTGGAAAGAGAAATGTTGCTTACCCAGCTGGTTAAATCATGATGGAGAGTAAAATCAAGCAAAAAATAAACATGAGCTTTAGAAGCACACTCAATATATCTGGGAGCCTGCAAAAGCTGGTGCCACTAAGGAAGACCAGTCTATAACCACATCAAAACAGTCCAGTTCTGTTCAGTCCTACACAGATCTGTATGCTGCAGAGTCTCTCAGCCACCTCCACTCACGCAGTAAGCAAGCAGTGACCCAGCTCTACCTTTGCCCACTCTGTTGACAGAGAGGACTGGACTTACGACTCTCAGAACAGATTCGTCTTCATAGAATCATAGAAAGGTTTGGGTTGGAAGGGATCTTAAAGATCATCTAGTTCCAAAATCCCTGCCATGGGCAGGGACACCTTCCTCTAGACCAAGTTGCTCAAAGCCCCATCCAACCTGGCCTTGAACACTTCCAGGGATGGGGCATCCACAACTTCTCTGGGCAACCTGTTCCAGTACCTCACCACCCTCACAGTAAAGAACTTCTTCCTTACATCTAATTTAAATCTACCCTCTTTCAGTTTAAAACCATTAGCCCTCATCCTATCACTACACTCCCTGATATCTTGGACATCTATATCCCCTCTAAGGATCTAGAGACAGCTTTACAATCATTAACAGAATATATTTCAGGAGTATGAAATTAATACCTATTGGGTGACTTCAGTGCTCAACATCCACTGATTTCAAAACTGGAGAAGTTTTTAAAACTTCTTCTTTTTTCCTGATTAGCTCCTATAAACACAGCTTCTGGGTGTCCAAGCTCTCATGAAAAATCAAAGGAAGCCTGCATGCAAAGCAAAAGTACAGTTGTCACTTTAGTTTACTCATGCTTGTCCCAGAAAATGAAAAGAGGCTTTTCTCACTTTAGGTTTTTTTTCATGCACTTGTGCAACATGGTTGTGTTTGGAGTTAAACTTCCTATTGCCATGTTGGAAACCCAAACCGTGAAGGCAAATCCCCTGATGGCTTAGTACCAGATTTCTGAGTCTCATTGCAGAGACACCTTTGAAAATTTGGCCCCATTTTGTAGTGATAACATGACAGATTCCTCTTGTACTGAAATTCTGGTGAGCAGTGTGCCTGGAGGTTTGGCTAGTTTGCTAGGATTAGTCTGGGCTTTAAAGACAGTAGCTTCTTTTCCCCCCCAAACAGCCATCAAAATAGAGATATCTGCTTTTAGAGAAAAACAAATCCACAAAGATACAAAATTACAGAGTTATCCCATCTGACTGGTGTTTGAAAGCTCCCAGCTAAGCCTGTGCTCGCCTTGTTAAATTTCTCTGCTAGAACCGGGACCATTTTTTTTTCTGTTCTTCCATTGCTTTGAGCAGACAGGATTTCTAGAGAAGCTCACTTTCACCCTGTTTATTTCAGAAATTAAACTCAGGTTTCTCTGTCTAACTGATCCTAAGCATATACCTTATATGACTTCTCATCTCGGGCTCCCGTTAAAGGACCTAGAGCGTTAGGTGTGATGGTTCTTCTTCCCCCGCCCTGAGCTGGTGTTGTTCTGTCACACAAAAGGGTATCGTTGTGCCAGGATCAAGTCCACTAGCTCCTTCACTTGTCCAGATATCCTTTTATGATAGAAATTTTTCTTAAGCCCTTGCCAATTAAATTCAGTTTAATAACTCCAACCATTTATGTGACACATTTCATCTTGGAAGAGCTAATAAAAACACTAATTACTGTTCAGAGTGCTCCCAAGAGGCAGATTATCATTATCACATCCTCATTCTGTTGATAGGGAAACTGAGGCAATGTGATTTGCTTAGGACAACAGCCCAGAGTCCTTGCCAAACCACCCAGGTGAGTTCACTGCTGTGCGGTTTCCCATGTGGGGCAAAATCTACTTCTGTTGGGTATAAATGGAGAAATACCTTGGTATCTCCAGTTTTTCTTCCAGAGTTCAGCAAAACAAACAGCTGAGAGCACAGAGCTGCCAAGTCTTTGAGTCTCTGCTTCCTCCTCATGTTTTGATTAAACTTCCCGCTGTTGCCCCAACACCCTTGGCAAAAGCAGAGGTTGTTCTCAAAAGCAGTGAGGTCTTTTGGGTACGAAAGTGATGCAGCAGTCTCCAGGTGACTTCCAGGGGCTTTTTGAGTTGGGGCTGAGTGAGTCCATCCAAGGATGTATGCCGAGATGAGCTATCCTTGCCATTGTGGCCATGCTGCTACACCAGACCTGTGTGACTGTCACCAGCACCTGGGGTGTTTGAAGGAAGATGCGAAGGTGAATGTAGGGAGCCGGGCCATGAAAACGACATCTGTGCGTCTTCCAGTTCTCCGCTGGGCATCGAACTTATAATACCAGCAACTCTTTTCTCTCTTGTTCTCAAGAGGAAAGCTATATTTGGAATAGGGCAACGTGCCTTAATTTGAGAAATTTAACGCCTTCGAAGCACCACCAAAGCACAATTAGCAAATAGGAAAAAAACCCAGAAGTCAAAGCAGGAGACCTATGTATGTAGTTCCAACATCAAAGGAATATTACCTGCGCTTTCATCTCCCTTTCCTCTTGTGAGTCAAAGGTACAACATATTACTGCATATTTTAAGCATTTTCTATTTTGAAAGCTTAAATGTCAGTGCAATTCCCCAATGATAATTTCTGTTGTGCCATTCCAGGCTGGTACTTCAACAGAGCATCTCCCAGTTTTCACATGATTATCTTCATCTCCGCCTTTGATAGGTTCGTGTCCAATTGCTTCAAGTATTCACTCTGGATTTGAACTGGTTCATATTCCTTGACAATTTGCTTTGAACACTGTCAAATGAGGTATGGTACTGCCTTTTATGGGGCATTTTTGATGTCCTACTTTCCCCTGGTTTCCCCATCCTCTTCTCTCTCAAGTGCAGGATCATCTGGTTGCATCTAGGCTCACTTGCTGTTCAGAGCAATCTATAATATAACCACCTGGAAAAGAACAAGAACATTTTGTTTTGTTTTGTTTTTTCCATGTTTCTTTCTTTAGAATGAACTTTGCATTTGAGGATTATTGACAAATCTGTTTGAAAAAGATGCGTGAAGAATAACCTTTATGGTCCATCTTGTGGTAAAAAGCGGGTATTTCTTTGCTCATTTGAATGTCGGTGGATTATTTATGCTGGTGCAATGTTTTGAAGAGATAAAATACTCCCCACTGTGCTACATGCAAATCTTTGCAATGTAAACATAAATAGTTGTTGCACATGCATAATCAAAGACATTTTTTATAATTATTGTTGGATAGTTCAGTCCTCTAATAGCATCATCTGGTGTAAATCAGTGTAGCTCTACTGAAGCCTGCAAAGCCCCTACCGATTTGTACCAGATGGGACTCAAACTCTTCACTCTAAGTTTAGTCCTTCTGAAAAAAAAAGAAAAAAAAAAAAAAGGCAAAAGCCTGATAGTCCTTGAAAATGAAGTTCTTTGTTAATTCATGGAAAGCTAGTAGAGCAAGACTGGCAGGGAGTTTTCTTGATCCATATGTATGCCTCAGCCCTTATCTAGGGAGAACATTTCTGTGATGAGGGAAAGCACGGGTTTCTGTGCCAAGTTAGTTCTTGGCCCCTCTGCTCAGACTATAGCAAAGATTTGCCAGATAATGTCATTTATAACGTGAACTCCTCTCTGCCAAGATTTGGACTAAGACCACCAGCTCTTTAGCATAGGCCAGCAGAATGCTGCCAGATGCTAAGAATTTTCAGTTGTTCACAACCTGTACTGATTTTTAGATAGCTAAAGGTGAAGGGCTCGAAATCTCGTTTTCTGTCCCCAGAGCGATCTTGTTTCACTGTCATTCAGCATTATCTTTTCTCCAACATTGTACACAGCACAAAGAACTTCCTAAAGCTACTTTGACACTCGATTCTACTCCAGCTGAAGACAACAACCTCAATCTCATCCTTCTGGTGTTCTGTAGACAAACTTTGCTCTGAGTCAATATAAAATACAATATTCAGTAGCATCTATTTTCACAAATTGATTTAGGCTACATCATCTAAATAGCCACTAGTGGAGACTGCCCATGCAGATTTTAATGCTATAAATGTACATTTATTTCTAAATCATCAATGTGATTAACTGGCACACACAGTATTTCATCCAACAGACATGAAGCTAACTTTGCATAAAAAGAGGTGGGCAATTAGGGGATTGTTCCCCCCCTTTTGAATGCCGGTAGCAAAAATATCCACTAAATACTGAATTGTTGCTTATTATAAGATAGTAGAATGTTCACCTAAACTTCATGGAGGAGCAAGCTTTTACAGAAGTGAAGAGTGTACACACACACACACACACACACACACTATAAATGTATCCAGATTTCAAACAACTAAAAGTTTTCATTACTATGATCAGGTCTTTCAGGTTTGGCTGTGAGATTTTTTCCCTGTTTTCTGCATTTTTCAACAAAATCCTCCAAAAGACTTGTTATTCTTATATAAGCTTGATGTGGACACAAACTTTTTTGCAAGCAGTTTGAGCTACTGTTAGCAGCTACTGAAGAGCTCTAAGTCCGATATGGGTTTAATTTGTGATGAGTGCCATGGCAGAACAGTCTAACAATATAAGTCTGTTGGACATATCGTCTGGGCTGTCACGTTCAATTTGCACATGACCTCCTGGCCAAAAAATGGGAAAGAAGTGGTAGAATGTGGGACTGAAAGCTTATATTATTGCTTTGACAGCTTCACTCATCTAGAAGTAATGCAAAATGCAATTTATATTTATACTCTCTGACCTTCTGTACAGAGAGGGAAACTATCTAATGATGGGCCATGGTAGCAGAGAAAGAAACAGATCTCAATACAGCTGGAATTTGTCTACATTTTTTGCTTTTCAACCATTCAATTACAGTCAAAAGATAAATGAAACATGAAGAGTGCCTTGGTTAGGTAGTGACACAATTATTTTATAGTGAGTAGGTTCTGGCTTTGAGCCTTGGCAAAGGTTGCCATGCACGCCTTGTTTCACTAGATACAGATAATCTGCCTGCTCCCACCGGACAAATCCCCTCTGCTTGGAGGTGTGTCATTATGCCCATCACAGAAGGAGAAGAAAGACACCAGCAACTCGGTACCACTCTTCCCGTGCATTTGAATATTCTTGAGAGAGGCTGATGCTCTAATCCTATTAACTACGATAAATCAAGTCAGGCCTAATTGTAAATGGGACCTTATTCATTTTTGTGGAAAGTAGGCAGATAGGAAGAACGCACCACGTTCTTCTTGTCCAAGGAGCAGCACATGGGTTTGTGTCTTCGCAGGGAAAATAAATAAATAAATCACCCTTTGATTCTGTCAGAACTGCTGAAGTAAATACCAGGTGAAAACACCTGAAAATACTTAACACATCTCAGAGCAGATATCCAACTGCCATAGCTCAGCATCCTTCAGAGGGCTTCAGTCCAGCCACGACTCTTTACAACAGCGGAGTTTGGCTCAAAAATTCAGCCTCCAGCTGCATTTTCATTCAAAAGAGACACAGCGTTTGAAGGAAATGTTATTTGCAGGAATGAGCATTAAGAGAAGACAACAGACACAGAAAACAAAGTACAAGTTTTATGCATCTCGGTGTATTGTGAACAATTTTATCAGTCTGAATTTGCGTCTTCATCCCATTGATCTGTTCTGCCCTAAATAGGAGGTGATCCAAAGTCCATTGACCTCAATAGTGAGACTTTCATAAATGGTTGTAGGCTGTGAAACGAGCCTAGAGTTTAGGCATTCATATAAACCAGTCGCTTGTTTTCTTTTCTGTCTTAATTGTTTTACTCTGGACTGCCACATTGCAATGGGTGTTTTTCGCTTTTGTAGATTGAATGATTAAAAAACATGGTATTTGACAAAAATTTCAACTGATATGCAACTTTCTTCATGGAATTCTTTTTTTTAAAAGACATGTGATGACAATAATAAACAATGAAACTGATGGTCACTATACAGTTAATATGTCAGAAAAGAAAAAAATGCAGAAACAAAGGCTATGGGAAGGTCATGTTTCATAAATAAATGCAATAAGATGAGACAATTAAGACAAAATAGTGCAATGATGAGAGGCTGAGTGAAGATTAATATGCAATTTATCTTTCTTCTGGTTTGTTTCCCAGTGAGGAAGAGTGCTTTGTCCAAACTATTAGTTATCCTACAGGTTAAAAACTTCTTACCTCTGCACCTTTTGGAGCAGAATATAATTATATCTTTTTTAAATTGTAAGGAAACTTGAAACCTAGTTGATTTATGTAGCTTCTTCCTCTGGTCCCTGCAGGCTGGTGCAAACTCATGGCTTTCCAGCGTGTAATGTTTCAGTACATGGGTTTAAGCGATGGGCCACACATGAGGACTGAGATCTCTGGGGTGACTCCTCGGAGGCGAGGGGCAGGTCTGAGTGTGAGGGGCACTTTGCAGCATGAACCTCGCAGTTGGTGCACATGGTTAAATCAATACCCACCTCCCTCAGGGGTCCTCCAGCCAAGCAGCACCGCAGCTCGACCAGGGAGTGAGCTAACCGGGAGGTCTGCTTCTTTTTCTTTCTTCTTTTTTTTTTTTTCCAAGTGGGCAGCTAGAATCGAAAGAAGAAGTTAAAACAACAACAAAAAACACCCCCCATGACATACCTGCCTAGGTCCAAAAACTGGTCTAGGTCTGACTCCTGCTGGTGTCACCACAGGCTTTGCTCTTGGCGGTGGAAGGAAAGGGATGAGGCCTTTGATTTGAGTGGGAGGGAGAGGAACGCCTCCGGGTAATTGCAAGGTTGCTTTTGCAACCTCTTGCCCAGCAGCTGGTACAGAAAGCGGTGCCTCCTCTCCCTGCTTTGCAGATCTTTTCCAGCTGAGTCACTAAATCTGGAAAAAAATGGAGCAGTTGAGCTGGCGTTTTAGAGGATTGATTTGGAGCGGGGGAGGAGGAAAAAATCCCCCTCCTTTGTCTGCACCCTTTTTTTTTCCACAAAGCTGCTGGAGTGAAGCAGTTAATAGTGATTTTTTTTTTTTCATCGTTTTTAATCCACAACCCTGCCCTGTACCTGCCCTTATAATCCCCTAGCATGTGCTGGTGACATCACATGGCCATCAGCTCCCAGCTCCATCCCTGTGACTGTCATTAACTGTTGCAAGCAAATGAAAAATGACTGGGAGACTCCGTGGCTCCCACCAGTGACCTTGGGTATTATTAGAATGACCTCGCTTTGGCTTGACCATAAAAAAAAAAAAGAAAAACCTTTCTTGATATCATCACAGGGGCTGGGGCTGAACTGAGGCTGTTTGCAGTGAGGAGCGGGGAAAGGAGTGGAGGAAACCATTAAAGAAAGCAAAGTAAGTGTTATGCAAAGATGCAGCGGCCATAAATACCTGATCAGAGGCGCAGCCCCGCCACCAGCCCTGCAGCCTGACCCCTTGCCAGGACATGCTGGGCAGCGCTGGGGTTACAGTGCACCTTGCCGGGTGTAATTTTAACCCACCTCCTTTTTGTTATTTGTTTGCTTGGTCTTTAAAAAAATACAAAATCACAGGTAACCACTTCAGGGCTCTTTGGCCTCTCACACCTTATATTTTGGAGTACTTTTCTGGTCCTACACACACCTCTGTAAACAGAGGAGGCAACAGACTGGGCAGGTTGCACACTTTCTTGTGCAGTATAACACATGGAAAACCCGTCTTTATGTATCTATGTGCCTACACCTACTCTATGTGCAAAGACACACACACATTATACAGCATATGTTTATAAATGTGCATATGTATACAAGCATATATACGTATGCAGCACATATTAATAGATATTCGTATTTACTGTTGTGCATTATTCTTAAGGCATATAAATATGGACCTAAAAAGAGCACATATTCATCACACATCTGATGTTGCCTTCTATGTAATATATAATAGTATATATGTAGCATATAGTGGTCATGTTTCTTCCAGTGTACTCTAATGATATTAGTAATAGCAATAGTAATAAAGAATAAGAAATAGAAATAGAAAAAGAATAAGAATAAGAATAAGAATAAGAATAAAAATAAGAATAATTCACACAGCTGGGCTGGGCCACGGGGACATGAGGATGCTCTGCTGTTTAATGCCCTCCCTGGCAGGGACCCGCAGGCTCCGCTGGGGCAGGGGCTGCCCAGACCCCCCAGCCCTGATCCCAGTGTGCTGTAGGACAAGCTGCAGTGCACTACCTGGGCGGGGGGGGGGGGGGGGGGGGGTGACCCAGCCCGGACATCGAGGTCCGGCTGCCCTCGGGGTGCCTCGCTGCGAAATGGTTAAAGCCCTGGAGGCAGACAAAAGAGATCCTCCCGCCGCTGCCCTGCCTCGCTTCTCTGCTGTCAGCTGGAAATGGATCTGATGCCCTCTGGACTTTAACTCCTGACGAAAAGGGCATTTTATTACAGGTTATGACAAGTTGGAGAGAGACACGGAGAACTCAATAAGAAGAAACAGCAAGTGGAATCAAGGCGGGGAGTGGGGGGGTGGGGATGCTCCAGATGTTCGGAAGACAGAGCGAAGATGACTTCAAATCAGAGGTGTGAGCAGAAACCCTGATGCAATCGGCGGCCGCCGGCTCAGCGCATCTTCCGCAGCGGCGGGGGCTGCGCGGAGCGGGGCGGCTCCTGTCCCGGCAGAGCCCCAACACACACCGGTACCAATACCATCTCCTCCTCGGCAAACAGGACCAGACAGCGCCAGACCTCTTTTTTTTTTTTTTTTGGCTATTAAATCGGGGCTGTCTGAATGGCTGGAGATCTTTTCTCCTCCTCTGCACCGCGCAGGACAGGCTGTGTGTGACTGAGGCAAGAGGAACCAGCTGCGATCGGGTTCCCTACCCAAATCCTCCATCTCTTTCGCATTTGGGGCCAGGAGGGTACCCGCTGCCCGTCTGCAGAGATGTGCTAACACCCAGCCTGTGCCAGGCGGAGCGGGCTCTCTGGGGGGCCGAGCTCAACCCCCGGCTCCCATCTCTTCATCCTTGGACCTGTCACGTAGTAAGAGGGATGCCAAGGACTTTATGGAGTCTGTCAGGCACTCGGTACTTCTGTCTTTAGTGGCATCCTGATAGACAAACTTCGCAGGTGTTAGAAAAAAATATATGCCGGGAAATAATAATAGTAATAATAATAATAATAATAAAAAACCCAACAAGCTTAACAGCTGCTCGGGGACACTTTAAACCATCTGATTTTGCAGGATAAGGCTGCCATCCTAATTCTCCCTGGCAGCTTTTCAAGTGCGTTTCATTGCTGACTGCCAAGGGAGGACGGCTCAGGCTCTCCCTTCAAGCCCCGCTCGGTGCCTGCCGAGTGTCTCTGGGAGCGGTCTGGCACCGGCAAAATAAACTCACATCTCGGGAGCCGGGGGCGGGGGGGAAGAGTGCTTGTCTCCGGAAAAATAATTTAAAAAAAAGTTTCCAAGTGTCAGAGTGTAAATTGAAGAGTTTCAGCCGGGGAAACTTTACGCCTTATGGCAGGTGAGCACCGCCCGGGGAGCCCCTCATCCTCCTCAGGGCAGGGAGAAACGCGACAACCGCCAAGACAAGCTGAGGACACGCGTGCCCAGGGGTGACTTCTGTGCCAGCCTGCCATCCCTGTGCGAGCCATGAGCCACGCAATATTTCATCGGGAGGACCGAAGGCAGAGGCACTGGGCAAAAATCTCAGCGCACAGCACCTCTGCAGCCCTTTCCCCCCTCCCAAACGATGCTCCCTCCAGCCCTTTCTAGCCTGCCGGCCAGGTGACTGTCAACGTCTGACGCTTATTTCTCTTCGGCTCATGGGTCTTATTCCCGGGTTATATTTATTTTTGAAGCGTTGAACCCCCAGTAACATGAGGGGTTTTCTCCGAAGGAAGAACAAACCCCAACGAAATCCCAGAGCAATCTGCATGGCGAAGTGGAGCTGCCTGCTTCTGGAAATGATGCTTGCAGAAAGGGTGGAAGTCATGAGCCTCTAACCGAAAATGCAGCAACCCCTGGCCAGTATCACAAGGGCAAACTCCCCACGGGCCTCAGGGTTTGCTCTTATCCTTACTTACAGTGATAAGTCCTTTTGCTAAATCCCCCCAAGTTGCTTGTTCTTCCGTTTCATGTATAAAGTTACCGAAATCTTACAGATAAAGGCATGTGCCTTTACTGTTTCTGGATAAGACTTAGAGCCACACATAAGAGACTACACTGCAAAAGATCAGTTAAAATGTGTTGCTGCTTCAATGAAAGACTGTTGAAAAAAAGTGTTTTGCTTTAAACCACAGCATGAGGAAAATCATAATATAGTAAGAGGAGAAAAGAGGCAGCTCCCAGCAGAATAAAGACATTCTCCGCTCTGCTGTCACTTGCGTTTTCACCTGTATTCGTGCTTTCGAGAGCAGGCGGCGTGGCTCAGGGAGCCGCTTCTCTTCTCTTTTTCTTATAGTTTATTTCAAAATGCAGCCGACACGTTCACAGGTACATGACATTATTCCGCACTGACACTAGAAGATAGGTTTGGGGGAATGCGGTGGAATTATGCCTTAAGCATGGGGCAAGAAAGTGGAAAATGTAGAAAATCCTGGAAGTTTTTTCTACAAGCAAACCGAAAAGACAAATTAGCGGGGACTACTGGGATTATAATGTTTCAATTTCGTACTCTTTTCGGGGACCTCTATCATGTAAGGAAGGGTGACAAATTTCGGAAGAGTCAACTATTTGCCTCTTCCACTTAAGCGACAAGTTTTTGCCTACATTTGCAGTCGCTGGTATTTTGTAGCACTGCTGCTTTGGAGGAACACAGCCCAGCCCCAAGCTTCCTCACCTTACCGATAAGCCCCAGCTTTCCTTCGGTTATCCAAAACTGTTTCAATTCGATCTAGCGAGCCCCGAAACTTTTACAAACATGAACAGAGAAATATCCCATACGAAAGAATATTATAACTCAGGGAGACATATCACACTGAATTGGCTAAAACCCCCCGCCCAAACCCCAAACCAAACCAGTATGGGCTCTCGCTCAGGTTTATTTGGAAGTGGTCTTTTTTTTTTTTATGGTAGTGAAAGAAGCGAAGGGACGATTAGCTGCTTTAAAGGTAAATAGGAGAGGAGAATGGGGGATCCTAGGAAGAGGAAAGCCAGGCAGGAGTGCATCTGATGGAAGCCAAGCGTTTCTTCGCCAAGTCGCTGGGAGCTGGGCGAGCAGATGGCAACCCGGGAGCCAGGCAGCAGGATTTGCCCCTCTCGGAGAGGACGAGAGGGCATCGCCCTTCCCCGGGTCCCCCAGCCCTCGGATAATAAACTCAAGTGTCCGCCTGTCTCAGCCCTGCCCATCTTCTTTAGCCAACTTGACAAAGTGAAAGAAATATGACATGTGAATTATTAAAGAGGAGGCAGTTGACTCCTAACCTCTGTTGCTTTTTCTCAGAACCCATTACCTGAGAATTTATCTTGCAGGAATTACAGTGTCTGAAAGCTTCGGGAGGAGCAGCGAGGAGGGAGGGGGGCGTTTGAATAAGAGTTTTGAAGAAATACCGCTGAAAAGCACCAGGTTTCACCTTAGCATTTGCACCACTCAAGAGATGGATAACGTGTTGGAGAAAACAAGCCATTCCTCCTTAGAAGTGGATCAGTTCGCCACAGGGAGCCGGGGAATAAAATCCGGACTGAATTTAAAACGGCTATCACCACTTAAATACCTTTAAAAAGTGGGAAGGGGAAAACGGAGAGCTTTTCCATGGTTAAAATTTGTCCTTTAGTCCCGTCCTTAAAGCTAATGAGGCCACTTTCTGGGCACTTGATAAATAATCTTCCAATCCGCCCCGGGTGAAGCGGGGCTCTGCAGTGGGTCGTGCTCAGCCCTCGACACGCAGGGACGTGATTTACCTCCCTGCCAGGGATGCAGAGCCCGAAGTCCTGGGGGGAGGGGGGGGGCGGGGAGGCACAAACTCTCGGTGCAGGCTTCAAAGTTTAGAGGATCCGCCATAATCTTGCCTGCAAAAGTTTCTCACTGCCGATCTAACTGCCGGCTAACTCTCAGGCCGAGGAGCAATGCGGCGGCTGATTTTTTTCCAGGAACTCCTAGAAGACAGGCATGTTGAATGGCACGGACGTTTTTTATTTTTTTTTTTTTAATTTTTATTTTAAATTTAGAAAGGGGAAAAACCCACTCGGGGGCGGGGGGCGGGGGGGGATTTTTCCGGTCCTTTGGGCATAGATTTGTATCTACCGCTGCCAAGCTGAATGTAATAATTGAATCTCTCCCAAATCTTGGTGATAGAGCAGTCAGAAATGACTCCATCTGACAGCAGAGCCATGAGGCAAGTGATGGATACTATTGTCCAAGCCTGACCCTCCATTAACACCACCTATCAGCATCTGTATTCTGTCACCAATTCCCATGCCGGAGCCAAGAGGGGTGACTCTAATATTCTGAGCACATTGAAGGCTTCCATGCTGAGTTCAACCCTGCATCAACTAAATGGGTGGAGAGGATGACCTAAACCTTGCTCTCTCTATCTCCACTCGTCTTATTACCCCTCTCCAATCCCATTGTTTTGCAGGTGCCTGCAATTTGCTCCTTATCTCCTCACTGTTTATGAGGGCTCCTTTTTATTAATACAAAGGAGAAATGTTATTAATATTAATTAACAAAATAAAAAATGAAGCAGTTTTGGGAATCCACCAAATGAATAATCTCATCCCCTAATTGGAGATGAAGTGGGGGGGGGGGGAAGGAGGGGTAAGAGAAACAGATGACCTACTGGGTGACAGGCACAGGTTGGAAGGGTGACATTTTATTGTAAGCCTCCCTATGAAAGGAAGAAAAGGAAAGGACCAGTCAATTTAATGCAGGGACCAAGAGTGCAAGAGTGTTGCTAAGAGACAGAGATGCTGCTAAAGTTCTGTGAGAAGCTGTACCCTGACCTTATGCAAATGGAGGCTTCCAACTCTTTGTGGAAAGGCTGCAAATTCCACCCACTGTGTCACCAATACCTGGCATCGAGCCTTTTATTCAAATGTTCTCTAAAAACACACACGCAGAGGATGTGACAAAGCATGACACATTTAGGGCTGGAAGGGGGGGACGCAAAGGGGGGGAGCGGGGAGGGGGGAAGGACGGATCTCATGGTGGAAATGTCACCCATCCATACCTCCTAGAGCCTGTCATCTTCCCGAGTTGAGAGACGAACCTAAGGATTCCTCAATTACCTTAATCCAGATCTATTAAGAGTCATAAATAGCGTCTATTCCTTGTGCGCGGGGGCAGCTTTGGGAAAACAGAGGAGCCACCAGGATCTACTCGCTACCAGTTATATCTCTGTTCAGATCTGCAGCACCTATAGCTGGCCAGGGACTTCATTCTGGCTTTGATTATTCCCCATGGTCAAAATACGGCAGGGAAAAATCAGCCCTAGGCACAGTTTAGCCAGGGCCCAGACCTATAGGAAACAGTAAAATCTGGCAGAGCAGGGAGGTGAAACGCTCCCAGAGAAGTTCAAACACAACCTTCACCAAAGATTCAAGGCGAAGAGAGTGACTCTACAACGGCTTTTATTTACTGCAGTTAGCAGAAAGTAAATACCCGTGTAGATCAATACAGCCCAGCTCCTGGTGGAAAACAAGGGGTTTTTTTAGAAGGAATCTGAATTGCAGACCGGCATCAGTGTAATTAAAGAGTTATCTCGGGGGGGGGGGGGGGGGGCCCAAAAAAAAA
>NW_010972775.1:18533711-18534421 GCF_000737465.1 Haliaeetus leucocephalus
GGGTGGGGGGGGAGGGGAAAGCCATAAAAAAATCCCAGGTTATGCCAACTTTCTTCTTAATATTTTAAACACCTGCAGACGTAAATGCGGGGCTCCCTAAAGCGCTCAGACTTGGTTGGAGGGCCGGCAGCCATCCGAGCCAGCGTTGCAGCTCCGCTTCTCCCAAACTCGCCCCTGTCTCTCCCTGCACCTTGCTCATATGCAAGTGGCAAATTTCTATTTTCCCAAGAACGTGCAGATTTGCGATGCATCGAAAGGAAGGGCTGTTTGTGCTCGGAATAACAACAACAACAACAAATAGCAGAATAATCCTGGGTAGCTGTCTAAAATGAAAGCACGATGAAGTGCTCCAAGAGAGGGTCGTCCTGTCTGTCTAAGTGTGCACCGGTTACACTCAATACTGCTCTTTTTTTCCACGCGATCTGGAAATTATCGGTTTACTTTCATTTCAGTTGATCCTCGGGGCACTTTTGGGACTCTGGCGGCCAATTTTCCTTTCAGAGGAGATAGGATTTCTCTGTCCGCCCTGAGCAGCAACGGAGAAGTGACTCAGCTGCAGGCTGCTAAGTAAGTTGATGCCCGGTTACTCATCTTTTAGACGCACAGGGTTTGCTTGTGCTTCAAACCCGCTCGAAAAGTCGACCTTGGAGGAAGCGGGCAAAAAACCTACAACCCCCCTGTCTTCATCGGGTCTACTTGACCGCCCCCCC